>NW_024728473.1:97500-132500 GCF_018991925.1 Homarus americanus | reverse complement strand
GTGTAGGTGTGGGTGGGTGTAGGTGTGGGTGGTGTGGGTGTGGTGTGGTGGTGTGGGTGTGGTGGTGTAGGTGTGGTGGTGTAGGTGTGGTGTGGGTGGTGTAGGTGTGGTGGTGTGTGTGGTGTGTGGGGTGTGTGTAGATGTGGTGGTGTGGGTGTAGGTGTGGTTAGGTGGTGGTGTGTGTGTGGGTGTAGGTGTGTGTGTGTGTGTGGTGTGGTGGTGGGTGTAGGTGGTGTGGTGGTGTAGGTGTGGTGTGTGTGTGTGGTGGTGTGGTGTAGGTGTGGTGGTGTGTGGTGTGTGGTGTGGTGGTGTGGGTGTGGTGGTGTGGTGGTGTAGGTGTGGTGTAGGTGTGTGGTGGTGTAGGTGTGGTGTGGTGGTGTGGTGGTGCAGGATCACGGTGGCCACCATTAGGATCATTATAATGGTCCGTGACACTCGCCCTGGTCTGACATCTCTTCAGGACACAGGTGACAGCCAATCAATTACGGCGCGTAATGTGACGTCACTAGCGACCATTGGTGAAAGATGAGTCGATGTTCTCTTGGTTGAGGGGCGGCCACCTGACGGGCAGCCACCTGACGGGCGGCCACCTGACGGGCGGCCACCTGACGGGCGGCCACCTGATGGGCGGCCACGTTTTCCAATTAACTGCAGACCTAAACCTGTCTCACTTTTTACCCTGGAAGATTAAGACACACTACACTACACTACACTGCACTACACTACACTACACTACACTACACTACACTACACTACACTACACTACACTACACTACACTACACTAGGAAAAAATAATTGTGGTATTCGATCAGACAATTACGTGAAGAAAAAAAAACCTACTTCTGTATTTATAAGTCTCATGAAAATCCTACGATACATAAAAGACATTCCAAATAGTTCCATTTTAATAATACTCTCACAATTTGTCACTAGCAACTGCGTATTATCCTAGTGAAGCATTATTACCCCCTGCTATTACCCCCTGCTATTACCTAGTGAAGCATTATTACCCCCTGCTACCTTGAGCACCCCTCCCCCCGCCTGCTGAGTCAACACACCTCCTCCCATGTAAACATTCCAGAACGAATTAATTGGGCGGCTATAATTTATGCATTAAACATTGTTACGTTTCATCCCATCACATCACTCACATCACAAGGATAATGGAACGTGATCTGTCTCGCCATGATCTTAATATTGTCACTGTAAAGAAGAAATTATCATGTGTTTTGTAAAGAAGGTAAATTAATTTATTCTCTTCTGGGTGGGTTAAGTTCTTTTTTCAGTGGAGATACGAAATGAGATAAACAGCATTGACACACACACACACACACACACACATCATCATCATCATCATCATCATCATCATCATCATAAATGTTAGTTGGCTTTCTGATATTCTCTCTTTTGTTTTCGTTATTTTCTTTCATTTTCACACATATATAAACAATTAATTACTGGCACAACAGACAAGTCACAAATAACAACATTTCTTACTCATAACAAAACGATAAATAATTCCCAGTGTTACTTAAAATAAATGAATAATTATGTATAATTTCCCGTGATAGCTGGAGCACCGAAAATAACACAATAACAATAACAGTGTATAATAACTTGTGTGATTTACATGCCGTGTTTACCTAGCGAAGAGTGACGTCATAGTGTCAGTAACCAATAGGAAAAGAGTTATAGTTTCAGTAGCTTATGATTCAGACGATGAAACTAATCCACAAAACTAAGTCGTATTTCAGGAATAAAAATATATAATAATTCTTAAATATTTCTTATAAATATGAACAGGAAATTTAATCTTATTTTTAAAGTGTAAATATAGGGATTAATAAAGCACAGGAAACAGGTATATGATATGAGTGAAACGTCAGACGCGAATGTAGTCAAGATCAGCTGGGGTTGAGAGAAGATGGCTGTACTGTATGTTATGGTCGAGTAATTTCCTCGAACATCGTCTATATCATCGTAATAATGTTAGTTTTTTTTTTTTTTTTGCCTCAGGTCGTTTTCTTCTGCCTATAACTTCGAGTCTGTTGTTGAGAGAGAGAGCGAGAGAGAGAGAGAGAGAGAGAGAGAGAGAGAGAGAGAGAGAGAGAGACAAACAGACCAAACCAATGTCGTCGTCCCATGATTTCAGATTTACTATATAAAAAAAATCAATCCCTCGCCCCTACCCTCCACTCCCTCATCATGGCGGCTGGGCGAGAGAGATCCCCACCCCCCCTTCCCCTCCTTCCCTCCCCTCCCTCCCCTCTCCCCCCTCCCTACACCAGTCTCTCATATAATCAGATAACTGTCCAGCTGTTTCCTGTACAGTACACTAACGCCCTCCATTCTTTTACTGTTTTTTTTGTCTCTACCACCACCAGCAGGAGACAGGAGATGACAGCTGGCAATAGTTGTTGGTGATGGGTGGTGGTAGGGGGTGGTGGTCGGGGTGTGGTGGTAGGGGTGTGGTGGTAGGAGTGGTGGTAGTGGATCGTCTTAATCACCGATAGTAGAGGGACGAATGATGACTCTCTCTCTCTCTCTCTCTCTCTCTCTCTCTCTCTCTCTCTCTCTCTCTCTCTCTCTCTCTCTCTCTCTCTCCTGGCTCTCTACGTCAACACTGCCCACAACATAACACCACTTCAATAGCTTTAAGGGGAGCGTAATATTCAGGACACACACAAGACAAGAGGCAAGTGACCCACGAACAGGTGTTATATTAAGTGATTATACGTCTCGCTATGATCCAGTTATAGAGGATCTGGTCACGTTCACCCATGAGGTATAATAAGTTCTCTCTATCACACTGACAGCTGGTACTATGAGTGAGAGTTGGGTGGGTGGGTGGGTGGGTGGGTGGGTGGGTTATCTCTACACTCAAAGATTAATGTTATAGACAGTTACCTGATACCTATATTAATGACCTTTGACCTTATAAGACTAGATGACCTATATATAACACGTAACTAAACTTAGCACACACACAAAAAAAAGCAGAAAACAGCGGGATTTTTGTTGTTGTTGTTGTTGTTGTTGTTGTTGTTGTTGTTTTGCAGTAAGCCTTTTGTTTACTTTGATACAGCTCCTGTGATGTAAACAACTCCAAAGGCAACATCAACTCCTTCAGGTATAGTTTTTATCTTCGTCGGGAATCAATTACAGGAATTACACAATAACGGCTTCAGGAGGTCTTGTCTCTGGCTAAATAACGAAGCAAAAGAGAGTAAAATTTACACAAATAGAGAGAACCTGAAGAACAGAACCTGAAGAACAAAGTTATCCAGAGGATAAAGTTTAATTACTTGGATACCTTTGGTGAAAGACGATAATTACAAACACGAACACTCTCAAGGACCTTTGGTAAGGGTCAGGGCGGTGCAGGAGTGTGACATTTTTAGGTCTGCATATACTACTACTGCTGCGTACTCCGAGTCTATCGTGTTTTCTCTTATTACTGTTTTTATCCCTCTTTCTTTACTCTTATTTTCTATTCTTTATTCTTATCTTCCATCCTTTATTCCTATCTTCCATCCTTTATTCCTATCTCCCATCCTTTATTCTTATCTTCCATCCTTTATTCTTATCTTCCATCCTTTATTCTTATCTTCCATCCTTTATTCCTATCTTCCATCCCTTATTCTTATCTTCCATCCTTTATTCTTATCTTCCATCCCTTATTCCTATCTTCCATCCTTTATTCTTATCTTCCATCCCTTATTCTTATACCATCCGTTGAACCCGTGTAAAGAGACAATATATATGGGAACTACCCGTGTGTACCCGTGTGGCAGATTGTGAAATGCGATAAATTAAATAGTAATGGATTTTAAAAGAGACTTACCTCGTCGATATACCACAGAGAGATCAATATGTTTCCTCAATATTGTCCAGTGCTGTACCTCGTTGACTGGCTGACTGACTGGGTTCTTGGCTGACTGACATAGAGACAAAATAGTTCTTTGTTTTAGGTCTATGTAAGCGCTGTATTACATGGTGAGTCACTGGGATATGTGTGGTCTTGTTTACATAATACACAACACGGGTATAAAAAAAAATATTAACGATAAGGTAACGAAGACGAATCTATACCTGGGGATACCTTAATTAAACTCAGGTAAAAATTCTCCCATGTCATCATTAATTAGATTTCCGTCACAAAATTCAGCAAAATATGTCGATTTTTTTTTTGTCGGTTAAGGAGAATTTTTTTTTCTTGAGGTAGAGCCGTAAGGGCGAGCTTAATCCTCGAGTTAATCTCCCCAAGAGGACGAGTCTTTGCTGATACACACCTGTTCTACCTGGCCAGGAGGTGAAGGTTGACAAAAATCACTGCTCATTTTCTTAACCTTACACCCAATGAAGAGAAACACCGCCCTCCTGCCACCCTCCTCCTACACTCCAGCCACCCTGCCACCCATCACTAACCACCCATCACCCTTCCTGTCACCTTCTTCCCACCATCCATCACCCACTACCACCCATCCCACCCATCACCTACCTACCACCTTCACCCACCACCCACCCACCCACAAGCTTTTACACCCTACACCCTGTTTTTTGTCACTTCCATCCTCCTCCTCACCTCCCTAAATCAATCCTTTACTAATTTTCTCACAATTATCTTATTTTTTTATTTTTTTTATTTTCTTAATAATTCTTGTCTTAAAATCACGTCGTTTTTTATTTAATCTTCAGTCGCTTTACTTTTCATTTCATATTTTTTAATTCTTTTTTATTTCCTCGTTATTCCATCGTTCAATCTTTCTCTTTAGTATATTTTCTCTTTTGTCTTTTATTCCTTATCTTGTTATTTTTTTATTTTCTCCTTCATTCATTCATCTTTTCTCTTTTTCCGTCTCTTCTCCTGTTGCTCTGGGTCTTGTCTTCTATCATTCAGTCATTTTCATGCACTCGTTTTCATTCACTCATCTCCTCTTACACACACACACACACACACACACACACACACACACACACACACACACACACACACACACACACACACACACACACACACACACACACACACATAAATAAATATATTGGGGGTCTATGGCCTTTTTAGATGATATTCCAAATTCGGCAGCCGTCAGCACCAGCCATTATGACAGAGGCCTAACTTGGGATGGATATTTGCCAGAACATAACCGGAAGAAGAACGACCTTCTCTCTGTCCCTCCCTTCCTTTCATTTCCTTCGTCTATCATATTCTTCTTTTCTCTCGGACTTTTCCTCTCATTCCCTCCTTCTTCCTCCTTCTTTCCTCTTCACCTCCCCTCATCCCCTCCTTCCTCCTCCTTCTTCATCCACATCCCTCCCCCTCCCTCTCCTCTCCCCTCCCCTCTCCCCTCTCCCTCCCCTCCCCCCCCCTCCCCCTCTTCCCATAATACATCAAGGTTACTGACAGCTCCTCATTGGAATAGAGATTAATACGTGTATTTGTTTGTTTCTTGTTTCATAGTCTTGTTTTTTTTTAAGGTTTAAGAATATACTAAAACAATCACAGTACCACACACACACACACACACACACACACACACACACACACACACACACACACACACACACACACACACACTCCACTCCCTCCACACAGCTCTCTCTCTCTCTCTCTCTCTCTCTCTCTCTCTCTCTCTCTCTCTCTCTCTCTCTCTCTCTCTCTCTCTCTCTCTCTTTCTCTCTCTCTCTCTCTCTCTCTCTTCTCCATACCTACTCAATTTTCCTTTTGCTTTCCCCTCTGCTCCTTTCACCTTATTCTCTCCTTTCAATCTCCTACCCCAGTCGTTCGCTTTCTCTTTCATTTCCCCTCCGTTCCTTTCATTCTCTTCTTTCCAGCTGCTTACTTTCTATTCTGCTCTCTTCTTATTCCTGTCTCATCTCTCTCTCTCTCTCTCTCTCAGTTGTTTCACCTCACTTCTCTCCCGTGCACAGTAATTCACATCCACACGCCATCCATTTTCTATGCCTCTTTTATCCTCAATTCTTCCCCAGTTATTGTGATTTTTCCCCACTCTACGCCTCCTCCTTCTCTTTCTTAGTCACGATTACTATTTTTCCCCTGATATTTTCCTCCTAACTCACTGCTTTCTCCCTGCCATCGTTCACGTCTCTTTCTCATATCATTGTTTTCGCTCCACATCCGTTTAATTTTTCCTTATAATGTTATTTTATTTTCCCTAGCAATATCCCTCCTTCCTCTCCCTCCCTGCCTCCCTAGTTTACCCTACCTAAAACACTTTTTTTTTCTCTCCCTGTTAACTATCCACATTCCCTCACCACATCCCCTAGCCCCCCCCATCTCTCTCTCTACCCCTCCCCCCATTTCATTTCCTCTCCATACTTAATTCTACGTTCTCCATTTCACCCTTATTTTTTTCCCCCCTAGTAAATTTTTTTCTTCCCTGTCACTCCTACATTTCTCCCCAACACACCCATTTTTTCCCCCACCAGCTCAGTTAATATCCCTAGCCAACAAGCGACCCGCGACAGCACCAGAGGGAAGTTTGGCTCTAAGGGGAAACAATTCTCGGGAATATTCCTACTTTGTGTCGAGGGAATGAGGAAATGGCGGGTAAGTTATGACTTCCTTGTTTCGCTCCCAAGATGTGCGTGTTAGGGAGGTAGACTTGTGTAGTTTACTCTCTGGATCCTGTCGTAGATTTTTTTGCTTTTTAAGGTCTTGTAGAAGTGTTGTAGAAATTTGAAAAGTGTGAGTTATTGCCTCAGCGTACGTGATGTTTTGTCTGAGTAAAAAAGGAATAAATATGAAGACTTTTTTTTTCTATGTGTGTTATTTTAGTTGTTGTAGAATTATTATTATGACGTTGGTTGTCGTGTTGTGAAAGAGGGAAAAATCTATCTTTACAATCTATCGTGATGAGATTACCCATAGTCCAACCCAGCTGTGAATGGGTACTTAATTACCTAACTATACAATTAGGGGAATGTATAGGCTGTCGAGTGCAGTGGTGACTACGTGGCTTCTTCCTGTACCGAAAGTTTAGGATGCAGTGTACTGTATCCGCACCGACTTTCACACCCCACCAATAATATTAGAATTCATTTGATCGTGTTGTTATATCTGTAACGTGGCGTATAACATTAAATTGAGTATTATTAAATCTTTTGAGTATGATAAAACATTAAGTCATCATGCTCAAGGTGTTAAGTCATCGTAGTCAACAGGTTAGTTAATTATACTCAAAGGGTTAAGTCATCGTCCTCAAGGGGTTAATATAACACCTTGAGCATTATGACTAAAGGGTTATAGTGCATTACCTTTTGGTCCTTAGTTAATTATATATTAATCTTTATATTCTATTAGAGTCTGTTTGGTCATCTATATACACAAGTCTTATTCATCTATCAAAATATATTGGCTCAGGATATTACCTTATATAACATGGAGGTTATATCTATATATTTCTCCTATAGTCTTTCATAGATATATATTAGACTTCATTATAATACAAGTCTAATTATATACCATATCTATTTATATCACAAAATCTATCATCTAATGTATAAATTGGCATAATAATATATATATATACTTTATATATTTATTTATTAAAATCTACTACATATACTGTAAGTCTCTGTTCATATATAATACTGTATATCATTTATCAGTTCAATATTGTAAGTAGTTTCAGCTGTATCTTCCTGTATCATGGGAAAGTGAAATTTATTGGGGAGAGTAGCGTCAAAGTTACATACGTCAGGTTCATAAATCCTGTACCGGGGTGGTGTACCGGTGTGGTGTACCGGTGTGTTGTACCGGTGTGTTGTACCGGTGTGTTGTACCGGGTGGCTGTATCAATGTGCTGTATCCGGATGCTGTATTGGGTTGTGGAAAGTGAAACATTTTGTTCAATTGTAGTGAGTTTGGTTTTATACTGTATGTTCACATGAATATACCTATGTGTGTGTGTGTGTGTGTGTGTGTGTGTGTGTGTGTGTTATTTCGAGCTCCCTATCTCTCTACCTTGTCTCTCTGTCTCTCTACCCCTTGTCTCCCTCACACTCTTCTCTCTTACCTACATAATTCTCTTTCTTTGTTCTGTATTTATCTCTCCATCTGTTATATAATCGTCAAAGTGTAAACAGAAACATAAATAAAACACAAGTTCTTAAAGACACAGACCTGATATATGAATTCCCTTTATAACATAAGACCGTATGAACCAGGAAAGAGGTCGTTACTGGGAGGAAATTTTGGGCTGCTGGCGTTGTGTGGCTGAGCTTGGGCTTCATACTGGCAATGAACAACGATTCAGAGGTGACAAGGTCGAGCTTATATAGGGTGGAGGTCAGTTACCCTTAAACCTGCACGGGAGAATGTTGGTCGTTCTTCTTCTGGCGTGTGTTCAAGGACAGTAACACCTGAGGTCTTTCTAAGGGGGCGTAACGATACCAGGTAAATTAGATATATTTTTTATACAGCATTTCTTGTAGTGTAGAGAATGTGATGTATGACACGTACACACGGCCTTTGTTGTAGAGAACGTGATGTATGGGTCACGTACACACAGCCTTTATTGTAGGGAACGTGAAATGTGACTTAATTATTTGGCGATATAGTTAGGACGATTGAAAAGATAAACAACATTTGATTTTAGTTCATAGAATAATGGTTTATCAGACCATCGAGCTTGTGGTGTAGGTGTTGCGAAATAATGTGTGAACCTTATGAGTGAATAATATATTTCTGACTTGTTGGCAATAATTGAAGCTCACATGTCTCAGTTGTGGTCGTTAAATATATTTCATGTCTTAAGAAGTAGTCAAGTTTTATGTTTGTGGTTGAAATATATCGTCAAAAAAAAAAAAAAAATACTTGGGTATCTATTTTGAACGAATCATTTCAGTACAGTGATTCATTTCTTCATTATAATAGAATAAAGATTGACTGTGTGAGCGGTGGTTGTTGAAGAGACGAAATTAATTTTTAGATCATTAGTATTCAACCATCCAAATGTACATACACGTATACATATATACATACATGCATATTCCGCGAATGTATACAGTCGCTGGTAAAAGTTCACTCCTCGTGGTGAAACTTGAGTCACGGGAATGAATCTCCGAACTGATTCATTTGGGGTCGACGCTGCTTCAGTTTGGGAGGGAACAAACCTTTGACCTCGACTTTACGTGTAAGGAATATTTCTGTCTATCTTCTTCTGTCTGTCTGTTTCTCTTTTCTTTGATCTTTCTTTACCAATACAGTAACTTAACCAGTGTTCTCTCCTTCTCCCCCCTCAGGTCAGTGTGTGTGTGTGTGTTGCTGCTGCTTACATGACGCCGAAGATCCTGTGAGTACAGTACACCCCTTCCAGGTGTTCGATACCTTGGTTTGTGTACTTATAATCATTAAGAGTGAAATCGTATCGACAAAGGACATAAATGAACCATTAAAACTGAACGTAATTGTGGTTTAATTACTCATAGACTTTGTAAGTGAAGGAAGTATTAGATGAATTTATAAGTAGATTATTGAAGGTGTGTTCGTGTATTTTACTCGCTTATGGAGAATTAAAAGCTACAATTATGTGTTAAAATCCATAGGTAATGTTTCTAATAAATGGAGGCGATCACTTTCTTAATAATACTACGAAGCGTTTGGAGAGGTATTGGATAAACCCTCTTAAGTTGGTTTTATTACACGAAATAAAAAATTAATACCTGTAGTTTACTATTTCTTGAGGATATTAACATGAATTTTTTTTTTATTTACGAGAATACTGAGATAGTTAGGTGATTAAATTTAGGTATATTAACGAATAATAATGGTTTAATATATTCAAATAATATTCCCTTAACAAAAGATATAATATTGTATTCTGAAAATTTTTTAAGGACTGAAAAGTAAAATTATATTAAATTTATAGTTTTTAAAGATGAGAGGAGATTAGAGTTGGCTGATTTATAACCAATGTTGTTTGACGTTAAAAATATACCTAAACTATACCTTGTGTTTTGGCACTCGGGGTCATTGCATGAATTTTTGTCATACTTCACACAAAGGTATTACTTTACATGCTGATTAAGGATATGGGTTCAAATTTTTAAAATACGAGTAATTATTGACAATTAATGACCTTTGAATTAATTAAAGACATTTAGAATATTTAAAAGCCATTTATGCTGTGTCAGAAGATGGATGGTGTTGAGAGGCTCCAGTCTTCTTCTGTGTGTGATATAACAGCGTTTAAGACATCAACACAGACGTTTCGTACCAGCATTGTAAAGTGACTTGCCTTTGTTCTCAGGATCACGGGTCAAGTGAATAACATTTGATTCGTCTTTTGTCGTATTGCTTTAGGTCTTATTTTTTATTATTATTACTACTACTACTACTACTACTATTACTAGAAATAGAAATAGTAGTAGTAGTAATGGTAATACTACTGCTACTACTACTAATAATAAAGTAATTAGAAGTACCTCTTTTTGCACTTTACTCCCACGGAAAGTCATAAAATATAGACAATATTTTGCATTATACCACTGCGTCATGACCTTTAACATCATCTCAGTATAAATCAATATTTCAAAAAATTACGTCGACACACTTGCAGATATTACACCGACAGATCACTGAAATACATAGTCAATCGTAGGTATGAATATGGGTGTCTTACGGTATTCGAACCAATACAGCTCTCAGACAGTCTTCTAGTAGTACTGCATTACGTTGTTGATAATGTTACTGTGTATTGTAATATTATGTGTTTTTAATATGTGCCCTATTGACTCTCATGTCTTTATAAAATGTCTGTACTCTTTGCCTAACTGTTCTGAGCATGTCTCGAGGATTGTTTCAGTGATATTCCTTTTTGTGAAACTAATTTGAATGATAATTGTTGCGAGTAGTAGTAGTAATAGTAGTAGTAGTACCAGTAGTAGTAGTAGTAATAGTAATAAAAAGAAAACATAAAACAATACGACAAAAGACGAGCTGGGCTACTGTTTTTTGTCTCGACCCGTGATCCTGAGAGCCAAGGCGGGTCACTTGACAATGCTGGTACGAAACGTCTGTGTGATAACGACTGAAACGCTGTTATTTATTTATTTTTTTATTTATTTATTGGGCACTCCCCTACATCCTTGTGTAAGGTGAAGCGCAGAAGCGTTTACAGCGCCCAACAGGGAAGCATGCTAAGTTCATGCTTGCCTTTATGTCTCATGAGTTAAGGGCGTAGAAGCCTGAAGAGTCAAGGGCGTAGAAGCCTGAAGAGTCAAGGGCGTAGAAGCCTGAAGAGTCAATGGTTTATGTCATCAAGTTATTGGAAACTCCAACAACTTTCCCTGAATACGAATTCGCAACTTTCGACTTACAACAGGTACCTACTTTACTGCTCGGTGAACAGGGACTAATGGGGGCTAGGAAGTAAGTCCAAACAACTTCCACCGGCCCGGGAATCGAACCCGTGACACCTCGCCTGCGAGGCAAGAACGGTACCGCTTCTACCACTGGTCCCCCTAAACGCTGTTATATTACACACACACACACACACACACACACTACAAACTACTCAGCGAGGCGCGCCATCTCTTGGTAAACAGAACAACTTGTTTATGAAGCTTTAGACTCAAAAGTCCAGAGATTCAGCATCCATATACCTCTAGGTCAGTGCCTGCCATCTTGTGTCCGGGACTACACATACATACGAGTACGTATAATGGTTGTCCCTCGTGTAACGAGGATGGCCGGCCCAAGGGCCACCTAGCCGTGAATTTGTTTAAGGTGTAGAAGCTGTCGCCAACACAACAACCACACCCTAATTTAACGAGCTGCATGACCCAGTGTCAAGGAATAGTCACGAGAAGACCGGACAACTTGCCAACTGCACTGGCTGACCATTACCCCGGAATACGATAAAGGTTCCCAATTACTGCTGGTTCGACAGAGGCAAATTGCATAAAGAAACTTGCCCATAGTCTCACTCTGAGCGGGGATCGAACCCGGGTCTCCTCGCTTGCGACGCGAGCATGCTGACCATTACACCACACATACATACATACACCAATGACTTGTACGATGGAATGTAATATTTTTTCGTAAACAAAGTACAACTCCTTAGAACTATTAACAGGCTGAGAGTAATTATGAACTACGTACAAAGTAATTACCCAAGGAGTATTTTGCCTTCAACTTTAATTGGTTTGTCAGGTGCAAGGGGGACGTAACACACATACTGAGGTTAAACTCTCGTGCCCAGTGATACTTAGTGTCCGTCTCGTCTCGCTGTTGGAAATCTGGATTTTTTTTTCTTTGCTATAGATCTGATTTTTTTAATACATATTTTAATGGCCAAAAACTGTGTCTCTAGGAATTGGGAATGACTGTTTGAATTATTTTATGAAATCGGGGTAAAATCTAACCAAACCTAACCTAACCTAACCTCCCATAACCTAACCTCCCATAACCTAACCTAACCAAATACCTGTCAGTTCTGTAATTCAACCCATTTCTTCACACCTCTTAAAAAATGCCTTCCTACTATGGCAGCAGTCCCCAACCCCACCACCCCACACCCCCCCCCCCACACACCCCCACACCCCCCACCCCGAAAAAAGTGGAGGTTAATCAACTTTTTTTCTCAATCTATTTGCTTGGAATCTTTCCTTACAGTTCGGAGAGAGAGAGAGGATAAAATTCTTGTGTGGGTACAATATATTCTATGTAATTTTAATTGATATAACCAAACTATTCGTTCACTTAGCCACATACAACACCCAGGCCATGAGTTCACTATCCACATACAACACCCAGGCCATGAGTTCACTAGCCACATACAACACCCAGGCCATGAGTTCACTATCCACATACAACACCCAGGCCATGAGTTCACTATCCACATACAACACCCAGGCCATGAGTTCACTATCCACATACATCACCCAGGCTAGACAGAATGGATACAGATTGAAATAACATGAGTAAATATACCGTGTGTGTGTGTATGTGTGTGTGTGTGCTCGTGTGTGTGAATATGAGGGCTAGTAAGAGAATCCTGCTAGTAGTAACAATAACGACAATAGCAGGACCACTAGTACGACTCATAAGCTAAGCCTCGGAAGAACAGCGACTTAGAGGAGGGAACAAGTGGTAGTAGAAGCTCCGTGTTTTGGGTAGTGAAGGAGGAAGGGGGGTGGGGGGCTTCTAACTTTACCAGGGTGTTGTCTTAGTGTTATAACTCTCTCTCTCTCTCTCTCTCTCTCTCTCTCTCAAAACACAGCCACACCAACACAGCCTTAACACAGCAACACTACAATACAACTACTTAACACGGCCATACAACATAGCCTCAATATACCACACTTATGTTAGATTAGCCACACTGTAACATAGTAACACACAAACCCTACCATGCAGGGGCGAGCTATAACACTGTAATAAACCAACATAGCAACAGCGCAACATAGCAACAGCGCAACATAGCAACAGCGCTATACAGCCAGTGCACAACACAAAACATCACGATCATAGCATAATATAACCTTACAGCAATGGCAATTATAGCAACACAAACACACTACAACACCACCACATAGCAACGCAACAAGACAGCAACACAACACAGCACAACACAACAAGATCACACAGTAACAAAAGTACCAAGAAACACAACCACAGTACAACACAATACAACCATCCTGTAACACAACCAAACGGCAACAAAATCACACTACAACACAACACAACCACATAGTAACACAACAAATCAAACAAATACAACCACAAACACAAAACAACACCACAACACAACTACATAACAAGATCACACAGCAACACAAATACCCAGAAACACAACCACAGCACAACGCAACACAATACAGCAACACAACCACACAGCACAACGCAACACAATACAGCAACACAACCACACAGCACAACGCAACACAATATAGTAACACAATCACACAGCACAACGCAACACAATACAGCAACACAACCACAGCACAACACAACACAATACAACAACACAAACACAGCACAACACAACACAATACAGCAACACAACCACACAGCGCAACACAATACAATAAAGCAGCACGACCACACAGGGCAACACAATACAGCAACACAACCACAGCACAACACAACACAATACAGCAACACAACCACACAACAACACAATACAGCAACACAACACACAGCACAACGCAACACCAGCAACACAACCACACAATATAACCCATTACCATAGATATTGCTCTGGTAACTCTTCTTAAACCTTAACGTATCACACACAAGACAGAGCTCCAGCCTCTTTGGTCTGGGAAGGAGGCAGGAACTGCTCCGTTTAATTAAAATTCTTTTAAACAAATGAAGTATGCTGTCCTGGTATACTCGGTATGTTGGTATACATTTGATAACAGAAAACCGTACAGTAAATATGTTTGTATCTGGATAAGGGGGAGGAGGGAGGAGTGTCTGTTTACATATTGTTAGGGTCTGTTGGTTGTTTGTTTATTGGTGATGTAAACAGGTAATGTGACACGATAGGGTATGGTATATTGTCATGTCCAGAGGTTGAGTCTTTGATATCTGAGTCTTTGTCACTGAACACACACACACACACACACACACACACACACACACACACACAGGATCTAAGAGGTATTATTTTTTCTTTACGAGTAATTGTATCGTCGAAGGTATTGTATTGAGCACTCTGGTATGTTGTATTTTCTCCTTATGTATCCTGTATCCTGTATTTTGTCTCTGTGTATCTTGTATCCTGTATCTACCTCGCATACAATAGAATACACGAGAGTACGATCCGGTACAGCTGGTCTCTGTATGATTTAGGGCGGGTTGTATGTTGTTGGCGAGGGGGAATGTAACAAGGGCTTGTATTATGGTATAGATGTTACATACATACATACATACATACATACATACATACATACATACATACATACATACATCAAACGATAACCTTTGATACTATGAATATATAAAACGAATATATTACCTCACACGTGTCAGGTATTAATTGGCTTTGTCTAACCTAATCTAACCTAATCTAACCTAACCTAACCTAAGCTTTCATGATTACAAGCGACATAAACACTATGAGGGGTGACATATACACACACGAGAGTTTAAGTCGATATTATGCTTAATTTTGTTATTTTATGCTGACTGAATTATTTATTGAATTTTAAGCTTTATTAGTTATTTATAGTATTTTAAGCTTACTAAATTATTTTTTTGTAATTTAAGCTTGATGAGTTATTTATTGTATTTTAAGCTTACTGAATTATTTAATAAATTTTAACCTTGTTAAATGTTTTTAATTGAAGCGTACTGAGTGATATATGTAAGCTTATGTTAAATATTCTCAATATAATCTCACTGAGTTTTTGTATTAAAGCTTTTACGTTAAATGTCTTAATGTAAGCTTTTTGATAAATTTAATTAAGTTTAAGTGCGAAAGCGTTACGGTATTTTGCGTTACGTTACTTTACGGTCTTTTACGGTACAGTGGGCTAAATAAATTCGTAGGGACCTATGATGTATAAGGCAGGGCAACTGATCTGGTAATAATGTAAAGGTAAGGGATACGAGGTGTGGTAGTAGGAGGTAGTAGAGGCCCCATTTTAAGTATCAGGTATAAGGGTTTATCGTCCGTTTGGCAGTGAGGTTTTTACACCGTTGCCAGATCTCTTGTCCTACCATACCCTATATATATGTTGGGTTTTTGTTACTATCCGGCCAACTGTACGTTAATAAAGTCTGGTAACATTATCATCTGACAGCTGAGTATAGGGTCGTTTGTTTACATCTGATATTTACAAGCCTTAATATCACTTCAAGGGAAACAAATATATTCGTTAAATTTCTGCCATTCAGGTATAAATTCTGACTTTTTTCCCTTCGTGTGTTTGATAGTTGATGTTTTGTATTTTTTTTGTAATTTGGAGATGAATTTCAGTTTTAGTTTCTGAAATATACACACACACACACACACACACACACACACACACACAACAACAGTTGATCGTATAATATTAAAGAAATGAAGCTCAGAGGACCTTTCTGAAGGGTGAACAGGTCAGGGTCTCTATGTAATCCAACTTAACTATCCAGGGAGAGGGAGGGAGAGAGGGTGAGGGGTGAGGTGGTGGAGGTGGGGTTGAGAGGAAGAAGAAGGAAAGAAGGAGAAGAGGAAGGAGGAGAAGAAGGAAGATGTTGAGGAGGAAGAGGAAGTCCACCTCCACCACCAGACAGACAGACAGACAGACATACATGGCAGCTAGACTCATCAGTAACTCTAATGGTTTCCGGGACATCCCAGCCTTTGTTGTTGGTGTACAGATACAGATATACAACACCAGGCCAGCCACTCATTACCCTGACTCATCATACACCATCATACACCATAAGACTATCCGCTACTTGTGTATGAGTGTATGAGAAATGTTATAATGTATGTAGTGTGTATAATTAGGGTATAATCTTGTAGGAGTTGGAAAAAATTATTATAGTTTTTTTTATCTTTTTGGATTCGGATAAATTATAGGGATATGCCACAAACGCACAAAACAAACACATACATACATACATACACATACATACACATAACATTCAATACACTACACACTACAATCAATACACACACCCACGCAACACACACCCAACACCCACACAAAACACAACACCCACAACACCCACACAACACACACACACACCCCACACAAAACACACAACAACACCCACAACACCCACACACACCCACACACACCCACACAAGATCAGAATAAGAGAAAAAATGTAAACTTACCTCTCATATAGATCATTAATAAATCAGTGTTACATTTGAAAGCCTCATAAAACAGGTGAGTCGAACTGAACCTCTGACACGACACACACACACACACACACACACACACACACACACACACACACACGGGATAATTCTCTCTCCATTTATCGATCAACCAATCAACTCTAAATGAATTTCCTCCTCACTCTATAGTGGACTAACACACCTTAATGCCCCCAGGAACTCTTTCTCTCTGTCTGTCTGTCTGTCTGTCTGTCTGTCTCTGTCTGTCTGTCTGTCTGTCTGTCTCTCAATTATGTGTTTTGTTTTGTTATATTTCCTGTGTTTTTTTGTATATTTTCAGTGTGTCAATTAGTCTCACAAAGGTACTAAGTCTCTTCCAATTAATTCTATGCCCTTACCATCCTCGGTCACTCCTCGGTCACTATCGGTCACGCCTCGGTCACTCCTCTGTCACTCCTCGGTTACTCCTCGGACACTCCTCGGTCACTCCTCGGTCACTCCTCGGTCACTCCTCGGTCACTCCTCGGTCACTGGACGCTGACTGAAGGCTTGTCGTGTGACCGTGTGTGTCCAGGGAGGAGGGAAGGATGGTTAGATGTATATATAGCCCCAGCGGACGAGGTTTAGGATGGAGGATAGGTTGGACCTCACTATCCTACGGGAAGCTGTTGATCCGGGTTCGTGGTACATTGTGAAAGGACAATTGGTTGGACAGGACAATTGGTTGAACAGGACAATTGGTTGGACAGTTGGTTGGACAGGACAATTGGTTGAACAGGACAATTGGTTGGACAGTTGGTTGGACAAGACAGTTGGTTGGGCATTTGGTTGGACAGGACAATTGGTTGGACAGGACAATTGGTTGAACAGGACAATTGGTTGACAGTTATTGACAAGACAGTTGGTTGGACATTTGTTGACAGGACAATTGGTTGACAGGACAATTGGTTGATGGTGTGTGGTGGGGGAACGTGATATGGTGGGTGAGGGTGGGGAAGGGGGGGGGTGGAGTTAGGGATGTTCAAGGAATGGTTACATTAAGATGAAGGTCTCTCTCTCTCACAAACACATAAAGGTCATTCACAGGTGGAGGCTTCATGGGACAGCTGGACAGTTTTTTGTTGATGTGCGTCCAAAGTTTCGTCCTCCATGTATCCCTGTGTGTGTTGTGTGTGTGTGTCCTCCATGTGTCCCTGTGTGTGTGTCTTCCATGTGTCCTTGTGTGTGTGTCCCCCCCCTGTGTGTCCTCCATGTGTCCCTGTGTGTGTGTGTGTGTGTCCTCCATGTGTTTTGTGTGTGTCTTCCATGTGTCCTGCATGTGTCCCTGTGTGTGTATCCACCATGTCCCTGTGTGTGTGTGTGTCCTCCATGTGTCCCTGTGTGTGTATCGTGTGTGTGTCTTCCATGTGTCCTTGTGCCCTGTGTGTGCTTCCATGTCCCCCACCACCACCCCACTGTGTGTGTCTTCCATGTGTGTGTGTCCATTGTGAGGGTCCTTGAGCCAGAGTGTGGGTACATTAGGTTTCTCTTCTCGTCGACTGTACAAATGCACTTAGCAAAACATACGTGTCTTAATAATATGCAAAAATTCCTTAGAAAATTTTGGGGTCAGGTAAAAATATCATAACAGCAGCTTTTGTCTTTTATCTTGTAAGTAATGGAACTCTTATGAAAACTACGCCAGACGAACATTCTCTCACCATTTGCCAGCACTGACGTTCGTTTTCTCCCACCTTTTGCCTGCACTGACGCTCATTCTCCTACCATCTGCCAACACTGACGTTCATTCTCCCACCATCTGCCTGCACTGACGTTCATTTTCCACCATCTGCCTCAACACTGACGCTCATTCTCCTACCATCTGCCAACACTGACGTTCATTCTCCCACCATCTGCCAACACTGACGCTCATTCTCCCACCATCTGCCATCACTGACGCTCATTCTCCCACCACAGCCTGCCATCACTGACGCTCATTCTCCCACCATCTGCCAACACTGACGCTTCATTCTCCCACCATCTGCCATCACTGACGCTCATTCATGTTACGAGCACTACCTACACTGTCTACAGAGTCTGAATATGAACAAATACCTACCACACCGGAATGTTGCCAGTGTGTTGTGAAGTATCTCGTCAGCTCCCAGTGTTACAGTATCTCGTCAGCCCCAGTGTTACCGTATCCGTCAGCCCAGTGTTACAGTATCTCGTCACTCCCAGTACAGTATCTCGTCAGCTCCCAGTGTTACAGTATCTCGTCAGCTCCCAGTGTTACAGTATCTCGTCAGCTCCCAGTGTTACAGTATCTCGTCAGCTCCCAGTGTTACAGTATTCGCAGCCCCAGTGTTACAGTATCTCGTCAGCTCCCCAGTGTTACAGTATCTCGTCAGCTCCCAGTGTTACAGTATCTCGTCAGCTCCCAGTGTTACAGTATCTCGTCAGCTCCCAGTGTTACAGTATCTCGTCAGCTCCCAGTGTTACAGTATCTCGTCAGCTCCAGTGTTACAGTATCTCGTCAGCTCCCAGTGTTGCAGTATTCCTGTCAGCCTCAGTGTTACAGTATCTCGTCAGCTCCCAGTGTTACAGTATCTCGTCAGCCCCCAGTGTTACAGTATCTCGTCAGCTCCCAGTGTTACAGTATCTCGTCAGCTCCCAGTGTTACAGTATCTCGTCAGCTCCCAGTGTTACAGTATCTCGTCAGCTCCCAGTGTTACAGTATCTCGTCAGCTCCTGTAATATTGTATTTAGTTCAGATACAAAATTCCTTAAAAAATATTACAGTATCAACACAAACTAATTAGCGCATTTTTTCTTATCTACAATTCAATTACTTTTTATTTTATTTTACAATTCATTTACGTTTTCATTCGGTATTTCGGTATTTTTTTTTCGGTTTGTCGTGATAATATTAATTAATGGAATAACTTACATTCTACAGTGTTTTGTTTATCTTTGTTTTCATATATTATTAATTATTTACTGATTCATTATACGTAAAAACAACAAAATCTCTCTCTCTCTCTCTCTCTCACACTCACCCATCATTATATCAACGACTGGTCTCTTTATCTCATTCTCTCATTATATATCTCAACGATCTATATCTCTCTCAGTTAAAAAAAATATATATACTTCTCTCGGCTATCCATGATTTTCAGTGGTATATCTTTCTTGTTATTCTTCTCAGCAAAACCTTCACATATTGTTAGCAATGCATTCTACTTCCCTCTTGATCATCTTGCTGCTAGGGTGAAGGTCTCAAGGTCTTCGCCCTCTGTGGTTCTCATAAACAGTCCAGCAAGGGATCGCCTATTCTCCAAACTCGCTGGATAAACTTGGGGTCAACTCAACGCGTAAATCGATGACTTGTCTCATAGAATTCGACTTGGATTCGTTTCATACGGAGTGGATGCTGATTCCTCCTCTTCCTTCTCCTCTTCTTACTTTTCCTCATTTTCTTCTTCTTCCTCCTCTTCTTCTTCTCCTCCTTCTTCTTTCTCCTCTTCCTCCTTTCTCCTTCTTCTTTCCCTCCACTCCCCTTCTTCTACTCCTTCTTTCTTCCTCCCTTCTTCCTTTCTTCCTTTCCTTCCTCCCCCCTCCTCCTCTTCCTCCTCATTTTCTTTCCTCCTCCTCCTCCTCTTCTTCCTCCTTTCCTTCCTCCTCCTCCTCACCACGTCTATTTCAGAAGAATATTGACTCATGATTTGGAAAGAATAAACCGCAGAGAGATTTAATAGCAGGTCATATTTCACTTAAATTGATAACAAGTAAATGTTTTTTTTTACTCAATTATAGAAATATTTTGACCCCGATAAATTATGTTATAGAACCCATAATTATACACTCAGTATAATGTAAATGAAATTAATAATAAGAGTTACTGTAAATTTTCTATCCTACGAAAATACTGTAAATTTATTCTACGAAAATAGTGTAAAATTTTTCTCTATATCCTATGGAGGTTGTTGCGGGGTGAGGAGGGTGGAGGGGGTTGTTGTGGGGGGAGGAGGGGTGGGGGGCTGTCGGGGTGGGGAGGAGGTGGAGGGGGTTGGGGGGGTGAGGAGGGTGGAGGGGTTGTTGTGGGGGTGAGGAGGGTGGAGGTGGGGTTGTTGGGGGGGTGAGGAGGGGTGGAGGAGGGGTTGTCGTGGGGGGTGAGGAGGGGGGATTGTTGGGGGTGAGGAGGGGTGGAGAGGGGTTGTTGTGGGGGTGAGGAGGGTGGAGGGGGGTTGTTGTGGGGGTGAGGAGGGGTGGAGGGGGGGTTGTTGTGGGGGTGAGGAGGGTGGAGGGGGTTGTTGTGGGGTAGGAGGGTGGAGGGGGGTTGTTGGGGGTGAGGAGGGTGGAGGGGGGTTGGGGGTGAGGAGGTGGAGGGGGTTGTTGTGGGGTGAGGAGGGGTGGAGGGGTTGTGGGGTGAGAAGGTGATCTGAGAGGTGGAGGTTGTTTGGGGAGGGATGAGGGGAGGGGGTGAGGAGGGGTGGAGGGTGGGGTTGTGGGGGTGAGGAGGGGTGGAGGGGTGGGGTTGTTGTGGGGGTGAGGGAGGTGAGTTGTTGGGGGTGAGGAGGGAGGGGGGTTGGGGGGTGAGGAGGGTGGGGGGGTTGTTGTGGGGTGGGGAGGGGAAGGGGTGTGGGGGTGAGGAGGGGTGGAGGGTTGTTGGGGGGTGAGGAGGGGTGGAGAGGTGGGGTTGTTGGGGATGAGGAGGGGTGGAGGGGTTTGTTGTGGGGGTGAGGAGGGTGGAGGGGGGTTGTTATGGGGGTGAGGAGGGGTGGAGGGGGGTTGGGAGGTGAGGAGGGGTGGAGGGGGTTGTTGTGGGGTGAGGAGGGTGGAGGGGGGGTTTGTTGGGGGTGAGGAGGGGGAGGGTTGTGGGGGGTGAGGAGGTGGAGGGGGTTGTTGTGGGGGTGAGGAGGGTGGAGGGGGTTGTTGTCGGGTGGGGGTTGATGAGAGAGAGAGAGAGGAGAGTCGTATTATGGTCGTTCTTGGGTAACACCTTTTGATGGACTGTGTATGTGTGTGTGGTGTGTGTGTGTGTGTGTCTGTGTGTGTCTGTGTATATGTGTGTGTTGACTGTAGGATTTTGACACTATACAAATTCCCGCCTAAGTGGACTCGATGCATATGTATATTTCTCATATATATGGTTACACTTATACATATAAATAAACACTATACCTTGTGTATGAAAGGTTAAGGTAGCAACATCAGATCAGCGAAACACTGTATACCTGCACGAGGTAACACACACGAGCCAGGTAATGTAATTTAGGTGTTAATTAAACGGTCAAGGTTGCTTCAGAATACCTAAACAATGTCGCCACGAGGTATACCTGGACTGTAGCAACTCTCCTCTTTGTGTTCAGCCTCTTATCCTCCTCATCACTACTACCTTTTCCTCTTTCCTTTTTCTAATTTTCTATCCTCTTCTCTTCTTCTATTTATCTTATTTTCTCTTCTCCTTTGCTCTTTATTGCTACCTCTTTCCTCCTCTTCTCTCCTCTTATCCTCTTCATCACTACCTATCTCCTCTTCTCCTCCTATTCTTCTCATTCTCTGTTTATCTCCTCTCCTCCTCTTCCTCCTTCTCTTGTTTTCTCTCCTCTCATTTGGGACAGAAATCTTATCATGTCATGGACTTGTTATCTTGTCATTCACACCTCCATTCTCCAACCACCAGTTAAATTTGGTTAGGTTAGGTTAGGTTAGGTTAAGGTTAGGTTGTAGTTAGGTTAGGTTAGGTTAGGTTAGGTTAGGTTAGGTTAGGTTAGGTTAAGGTTAAGGTTAGGTTAGGTACAGCCAGACACTACTGTCTCAGGTAAACACACAGGTGGGTAATTTGTATCATGCTAAATAGTAATACATGAACCTAGACTGAATCCATACAGGTATTTTTGTTGTTATGGACTGAGAGAGAGAGAGAGAGAGAGAGAGAGAGGCTTTGGATGATATATGCTGTGTGTGTGTGTGTGGTCGCCTTGCCTGCAGAGTAGTAACATAGGAGGCACTTGAGACTGCAGGAGTTCGAATGTCGTTGTTTGATGGCGTCAGCGAAGTCTGAAATCCAGGCGAAGTTATCCCTGAGGTCTTCCTGCTTGAGTCAGACAGATGTACCAGCAGTTAGCCAAGATCAGTGTGTGTGTGTGTGTGTGTGTGTGTGTGTGTGTGTGTGTGTATCCTGATCTCAACTGAAATGTTAACAGAAGTATATAAATAACACACCTCTACGATCTTAATTAATATTTTACCTGAGTTTTAATCACTTGGGATAATTTACTTCATACCTCAGACTTGAAGTGTAATCCAGTGTTGATCTTATGATTCTTTTATTTTTATTATTCTTTTTTATTCTTTTGTCTTTCTCTTATTTATCTGAATCGGTGTTGTTGTTGTTCTCTTTCGACTTTTTCTCTTGTTTTTTTTTCAGTATTCCTTCTCTGTCTCTTCTCCTCTTCCTTATCTCCCCTTCTGCTCTCTTCTTTTTTTTCTCCTTTTTCTTTTTCTTCTGCTCTTACGTATTCCCTTCTTTCTCGTCCTTCTCCTTCTCCTCCAACTCTTCTTTCCTACTGTTTCACCGCCTCCTCCTTATCTTCCTTCTATCTTCCTTCCTTTCTCCTTCTCCCCATCCTGCTCTTCCTCCTTCTACACTCCCTTCCCTCCCTCCATCTCCTCCCACCCCCAACCTCTCCTTGTTCCCCCTTCCTTTCCCATCCCTCCTTCCTCCTTCCTCTCCTCCCACCCAACCTCTCCTTGTCTTTCCTCCTCCTCCCACTCCAACCCCAACCTACCCACACTGTCCCTTTCCACCTCTCTTCCTGGTTTTCTCCATACTACAGGTGCGCGCTCTACTGAAACATGGGTGCTTACCATTGATTTTCTACTTCGCCAGCCTCCCCCCCAGAAGGGTTCCTGGTGCCCCCGAGATCGCTACTACCACTACTTTCCTACCAACCTCTCACCCTTGTACTGTAACCCTCATAATTTCATCTATAATTCTGGTATAACACCATCTATAACCTTGATATAACTCAATTCACATAGTCATCTATAACCCTGGTATAGCTTCATCTATAACCTGTATAATTCCATATAACCCTGGTATAGCTTCATCTATAACCCCAGAGAATTCCATCTATAACCTGGTATAGCTTCATCTATAACCCGGTATGACTTCCATCTATAACCTGGTATAGCTTCATCTATAACCCTGTATAATTCCATCTATAACCCTGGTATAGCTTCATCTATAACCCTGGTATAATTCCATCTATAACCTGGTATAAATGCTTCCACAAACCTGGAATGGCTATACCAGCTTATTGTGGTGTGTGACCCATCATGGTGTGACTATGGTGTGACCACTGTGACCTATCATGGTGGTGACTCTCATGGTGTGTGACCTATCATGGTGTGTGACCTGTCATGGTGTGGACCCATGGTGTGTGACTGCTCATGGTGTCTGACCTGTCATGTGTGTGACCTGTTATGGTGTGTGACCTGTCATGGTGTGTGACCTCTCGGTGTGTGACCCATCATGTGTGACCTATCATGGTGTGTGACCTGTCATGGTGTGACCCAGTGTGTGTGTGACCGCTCATGTGTCTGACCTGTCATGGGTGACCTGTTATGGTGTGTGACCTGTTATGGTGTGTGTGACCTCTCATGGTGTGACCTATCATGGTGTGTGACCTCATGTGTGTGACCTATCATGGTGTGTGACCTCTCATGGTGTGTGACCTCATGGTGTGTGTGACCTATCATGGTGGTGACCTCCTAGTGGTGTGTGACCTGTCATGGTGTGTGACCTCATGGTGTGACCTCTCATGGTGTGTAACCTGTCATGGTGTGTGTGACCTGTCATGGTGTGTGACCTGTCATGGTGTGTGACCTCATGGTGTGTGACCTGTCATGGTGTGTGACCTCTCATGGGTGTGTGACCTATCATGGTGTGTGACCTCTCAGGTGTGACCTCATGGTGTGTGACCTGTCATGGTGTGTGACCTCCAGGACTCATGGTGTGTAACCTGTCATGGTGTGTGACCTCTCATGGTGTGTGACCTATCATGTGTGTGACCCATCATGGTGTGTGACCCTCATGGTGTGTTACCTCTCATGGTGTGTGACCATGGTGTGTGTGACCTCTCATGGTGTGTGACCTCTCATGGTGTGTGACCATCATGGTATAGAACAGCATGAGGACAGAACAGCATGAGGTGTGGTGAACAGCATGAGGTGTACAGAACAGCATGTGAGGTACAGAACAGCATGTGAGGTGTACAGAACAGCACAGAAAAATAGAACAGCATGTGAGGTGTACAGAACAGCATAGGTGAAGGAGAACAGTATGTGAGGTGTGACAGAACAGCATGGGTGTACAGAACAGCATGAGGTGTACAGAACAGCATGTGAGGTGTACAGAACAGCATGTGAGGTGTACAGAACAGCATGTGGTGTACAGAACAGCATGTGAGGTGTACAGAACAGCATGTGAGGTGTACAGAACAGCATGTGAGGTGTACAGAACAGCAGGTGAGGTGTGAACAGCATGTGAGGTATAGAACAGCATGTGAGGTATAGAACATGGAGGTACAGACATCATGAGAACAGCTGAGGTGTAACAGCATGTGAGGTGTACAGAACAGCATGTGAGGTGTACAGAACAGCATGTGAGGTGTACAGAACAGCATGTGAGGTGTACAGAACAGCAGGTGAGGACTGTTTCATTTAGAATTAATATTTTTCCGTGTCGGTGTTATGGTAGGAAATGAGTTACTTATGCATGGTATGTTCTATGATTAATTATACGTTTTTTATTTGATTATAGATTGAATGAAAATTATATACCTTTCAATGCAATTTTATCAGTAATGCTTATTTTGTTCTGAAACTAATTATATAGACAAATATAATAATGTACTTTATATTTAATTATTTACTTACTCTATATGGTAATGCTATATCAACAGTTGCAGAAATCATTGTATCTAGATTTGTATAGTGGCAAAGTTGCAATGAAATAAAATCGCAACAAAATCTATTCACACGATATGTTTAATCAATAAATACTAAATACAGTAATGCATAATGTTGCAAAGTTGCATAATAGTTATAGTAACAAAATCGTCTATATCAATAAAAGCAACAAAATATAACCTTATCTATTGTTGCACAGTTGCATAATCCATTAGATACACTATATGGTTGCAAAGCTCGTACTGGGCGGTAAATTTATCGTAATGATGAAAAAAGAAAAAGTGGGAAATATTTCACGACCTGTTTGACACTGGACTTGAGATGTCTTCACGTTCCATAGAGGTAAAGTCAGGAGGGAGGGTTAAGGGAAGGGGTGGAGGGGAGAGGAAGGGTAGGGAAGGAGAGAGGGAAGAGAGGGAAAAAGGGAGGAAGGGAAGGGAGGTAGTAAGGGAGGGACGCACGGAAAGGAGGGATGGAAAGAAAGACGGGAAGAGGGAGGGAAGGAAGAGAGGAGGGAGGGAAGAGGAAGGAAGGATGAAGAAGTGAAGGGGAAGAGGAAGGAAGGAAGGAAGGAAGGAAGGAAGGAAGGAAGGAAAAGGGATAATTATAACACCCAACGAAAAAACAAATGCCGTCTGTTTTCTCTCATTCCTATTTATGGTTTATCCTAGTTGTGTTCCCTCCACCCCCTTGCTATTAACTCAGTCTGCTATTAACCCAGGCTGCTATTATTAGCCTGCAAGTGCTTAGGCTGCTGTTAACCCACTCGAATATGTGCCTACCTCACTGCCCAGCACACACACACACACACACACACATACACACACACACACACACACACACTCCTGCTACTACCGTGTTATTGTCGGGTTGTATTAATGGGCCCATAGAGAATCCATCTCAAAACTCTGTCCATAGTTGATTGTTTCTCACTATTTATGTATCTCACGTCTTGTTCTAGACGGTTGGTGTGTCTCCTCAGTATTCATAGGGTGGTTTTCTTGTGTGTGTGTGTGTGTGTGTGTGTGTGTGTGTGTGTGTGTGTGTGTGTGTGTGTGTGTCATCCTTCATTTTCTTGTTACTTGTGTTTCTTTCTCAGTCTTCCATAGTGGTGTTTGTTCCTTGTGTGTTTCTTTGTTCCATTATTTATCAGTCTTTACTATTGCTGTTCTTTATGCTTCTCTATTTTTCTAGTCTCTCTCATTCAAATGTTGTTGTTTCTGTGTGTGTGTGTGTGTGTGTGTGTGTGTGTGTGTGTCTGTGTGTGTGTGTGTGTGTGTGTGTGTTAATATTATCGTTATGTATGTTCCTTTGTCTTGGTAAGTGTTTCCTCCTTATGTAAACATTGACCAGAATACCACAATAACTTCTGCTTCTTCATCCCGTCGTCAGCCACCTCTCCTTCCCCATTTCCCCCACGATATAAATTTTCAAAGTTTTTTTCTGTAATAAAAACAAAAAACTATTAAAAATTTTACCATCTATTTTTTTTTTTTTTAGATTTATTTCCGTAATCACAATACATGAATTTTACGCCCGAAAATTAACAGAAAAAAAAAGAAAAGGTTAAGTTACGTTAGGTTAGTTTTAGGTTAGGTTATGTTGTTTCCTTGTCTCCCTGACCTTGATGAACAGCAGCTAGCTAGACGTTATTGAGAAACTTGGCAACGGAGTAACTTAGCAACACACGTCTTATCTCTTATGGTTGTCTTGAGCAATGTGAAGTCCTGTATGATATAATGACACTCTGTTTTATCTCTTTCTTACATATTATTAATTTCAGTGATTTTTTTTCTGTTTTGTGTTTTTAGGTTTTTGTTATTTTTTTTCTCTTATGTTGTATTACTGTTTTATTTATTTATTTTAATCGTGTATTTTATTATTTATTAACTCCTCTTTATTTATTTTTTTCTGTATTATTTTCATTCGTTGAGTTGGTTGTATTCATTGTGAGTGTCTGTCTGTCCCTGTCTGTCTGTCTGTCTGGCCCTCTCTCCATTGCGTATAATATACCCCAAACTCCTCTTTTGTTATTGTCTAAACCTGTATCGTCGACCCAAGTCATCTATTCTCTCCCACCCAACCACGCAACCAGCCAGCCAAGCAACCAGCCAACCACGCAACCAGCCAACCACGCAACAACGCTTTTATTGCCTCGATACAACAGTTTGCTAAGTGAACCGACATTTCTCTCTCTTAAATTGACACAACATTGGGCGTAAATCTGTAAATACGTGTAAATACGACGAGGGAGACGTTTCTTAAAATGATGTGTAAACGTGGTGTAAACTGTATCTTAAGAATTTACAACGTTAAAGAACTCTTGTAGATTTTTCTTTACTTTTTCATTATGTTTTGTAAGCGAGGTGAAATATTTATTATTATTCTATTATCTATATATTTTTTATCCAGTTCTCTTTCGTTATGTAAATCGGATTCACTTAACTTTTCTACAGCTTGACAGGTTGAGTTTATTCTATTTGTTATTGAAGGGGAAATATGAGGAATTAATACGAGTCGAATTTTGGGTGATAGTTGTTAAATAATGTTCGTGTGATGTCTCTCTTTTATTTATACATTGGTGAGGATTAGTGTGTGTGTGTGTGTGTGTGTGTGTGTGTGTGTGTGTGTGTGTGTGTCCTATCATAACATAATATTATTAATAGTATCAACACTTCATTATATTTTTATATTTTTAATTGACAGTCACCATCCAGATATCACACCTTTCTAAAAATTTATCTGCCTTCATAAATTTCATCCATTTTCATATATGTCTCAGTGTAAGAGGCGTGGAGGCCGATATATTTCCCTCTTTTATGCGGGTTTACTGTACCGCCGAGGGACCTTGTGTAAACTCGGATACAAATATGGCATCACTGAGCCAATCATATCTCAGTGTTTACTTTCTCGTGTTTTATTTCACCAGTTAGAGGTGATATGTCCGTCTCTATGAGTGGCAGCTTAGGTTTTTTTTTTCTTTTTTAGGAATTTAATTTTGTATAATTAAATTTTCTTAATACATTTTCAGGTATTTTCTGTTGATGTTAATAATGAGTGAAGGTATAACGAATTAATTAACGTGGAAATTTATATATATATATTTATTTTTTATTTATTTTTTATATATTAGTCTGTATGTAAGGAAATATTTATAATACAAACATAAACGAATATTAGTTCCTGACGATGAAATTCTGCACCGTTGCCAAAACTCTACGGTTGCCACCCATCACGTTTCACTTATTAATTATATCTGTTTATTAATGTATCTCTCATATTTAATACGTGTATATGGCTTACTTATTGACTTTCTTAAGACATATGGTTGAAGGCCTTAGCATTTTAAAAGCCATAATATAACATAAGCAACCAATTGAAGTAGTGTGTGTGTGTGTGTGTGTGTGTTCCAGCTTCACACACATGGTCGAGTAAACTTGAAGGTGTTGTAACAGGAAAATCCTCAAGGGATGAATCAATCTAGCTCAGGAATTTGGGGGTGGGTGGGTGGTGGTAGTAGTAGTGGTAATGGTGGTAGTTGGTGGTAATGGTGATGGTTGGTGGTGGTTGGTGGTGGTTGTTGGTTGGTGGTGGTTGTTGGTTGGTGGTGGTTGTTGTTGGTGGTGGTGGTGGTGGTGGTTGGTTATTGGTGGTGGTAGTGGGAGTGATGGTGGTGGTGGTAGTAGTAATAGTTGGTGGTAGTGATGTTAGGTGATGGTAGTGATGGTGTTGGTGATGGCTGTGTGTTGTTGTTGGTTTCGGTGGTGGTAGTGATAGTGGTAGCTAGTGGTGGTAGTAATTATGGTGGTTGTTAGTGGTTGTGGTGGTGATGGCGGTACTGTAGTGGTTGCGGTGGCTCTGGTTGAGAAGGAAAAGGAACACGTTGATGGTAATAGTTGGTGGTGGGTGATGGTGGTAGTGGTGTTGATAGTGATTGTGGTGGTGATGGTGGTACTGATGATAGTGGTAGTGGTGGCGTTGGTTGAGAAGGAAAAGGAACACATTGATGGTAGAAGTTGGTGGTGGGTGATGGTGGTAGTAGTGTTGATAGTGATTGTGGTGGCGATGGTGGTACTGATGATAGTGGTAGTGGTGGCGCTGGTTGAGAAGGAGAAGGAACACATTGATGGTAGTAATTGGTGGTGGGTGATGGTGGTAGTGGTGATAGTCGCACTGGCTAAGGAAAAGGAGAAGAGGAACTCAGTGTTCGCCGTTGTATATCTCAGTGAGTTGTGATAAGTTTCTTAAGGCGGATAATGTAATCTGAAACCTTCGATTCTTTGATTCATGGTCTTGTGGTCTTTCGTTTTCTGATCTTTTTTCTTTATTATCTTTAATCTTTATTGTGGTTTGTCTTTATCACTTTTGTGTTTTATTTAATTTAATTGTCGTGTCTATCCTTTGTTTTTTAACTGTTTTTAATTCCTTTTTTGTAGATCGTAATTTTTTATTGTATATAGGTTTTGTCTTTTTTATTATTTTTATTTGATTTTTTACTTTTATTCTGTATTGCAGCCTTTTTTAATTTGTTTTATTTTTTGATTATCGTTGTATTTTATTGAATTTATTTTTTATTTTTTATTTTATTCGTTTTTTGTGTCAATAATTTAATTTTATATTTTATACTTTATCTCTATTATATTTCCTTGTTTTTTTTAATCTATTTCATTCTTTATTGTCTTTTCATTCCCATGTGTTTAAATTTTACCGTTTTTTCTTTCTTTCTTCATTTCTTTGACAGTATACAGTAGGGTAAAGTTAATTGCTCGTACTGGTGGTGGTAATACAAGTGATAGTGAAACGTGGGTGGCGATATCCGTAGAGTTTTGGCCGCGATGACTCTGGCCTGCAGTTCTGAAATACACTGTTGATCTTCTACTCCTTAAGCTATTTGTGAGTGGAGGCAGCCAATACATCTCTACTCTCACGGATTCCAGGTTAAACTAATTATCTCGATACAGGTGTTATAAGATGTTTACCTGTGATTTGTGTTTATGTTACTTTAAGATAAAAAAAATCGCGTTATAATTATCTGTGGCCTTAGGGAATAAATACTTTATATAGTAATTATCTAATGATTATAGAATTTTATTGTCATTGGCAAATTAATGTATGCAAAAAATACATATATTTTACATTATTATCTTATCTAATAATCAAAATACTAATGATCATTGTTATTATAGTTAAATTTGACTGAAATAAAGTGTTTACGTGATAAGATTTTGTCAATGTTAATTAAATTTCTATCATAGGTAAGTTTAGCTATGTGTTAGTCTCTGAAATATTAATGCTAGACCAAAACACGAGACTCGGTTATATAATTACCACTATATTCCTTCACAAACTTACTGAACCTCATTAATTTATCACATCATTTCCCCAACTATCATATATAATCATATATAATCAGTTAATTCTAGTTTGACATATGATAAAATGTTACGATTCAATTTTCCTAGACTGTTGTATCTGCTGATGAGCGAGTTATTGTTTTTTTCATAGTTTTCATTTTTGTCAGGGAGTCAGCTGGTAATTATGTAACTCAAGTCGTGTTAATTCATGTTTGTATAATGGTGATGAGGTGGAGGGTTGTGTTGTTGTTTATTCGGTGATGTGTTGGATAATGTGGATGGACGGTAAGGTTTATTTATTTATTTAATTTTTTTTCCCTGGGGTAATTTAAATTGATATTTTGGACATAATTGTAATTTCCTTCACCATTAGTATCATCATCATCATCATCATCATTATCATCATCATCATCATCTTCATCATCATCATAATCATCACCCGCCCCCCACCATCACCTCTACCATCACTCTCCTCACCATCACCATTCTCTACCTCCTCCACCATCATCATCATTACCACCATGACAATCCTCACCATCATCACCACTATCAACATCTGCATTCATAGCACCTACTGATAGATAATTACTCCACCAACCACCTCATTACAGTATACCCTCATTGAGACCTCCAACCACACACACACACACACACACACACACACACACACACACACACATGCACACACCTTCAAATTAATATGACCCAGGCAGTCTTACGTTCTCCTCCTCATCTGATAATATGAGCTATTTTGCATACTAATGGAGTAACTTCAAGGCAAAACGAAAAAAAAAAGAGAACTTTCCTCGCAGTGTCAGGCCAAAAGATGACTATTTATGGCTGCCCTCCTCTCAGCTCTGTGTCTAGCTCAACGCAGTTCAATACACGAAGGCCCTGAGTCGTGAAATTTAATAACGTAATGTTGTTTTTGAGAGCGAGTTTACCTTGACGTTTCTTAAGGTTAATTACCCAGGTGATAAAGGAAAAAATAACAAGGAAAATCACCTTTGTTGATATCGTTAAACTTATAAATAACACGAGAGAAGGAAACATAAAAAAATAAGGTATTGTATTGATTGTATGATTGTATTGTAGTGATGTATTTATTTTAAGTTAAGATGGGTTAATTAGATGCGAGTACCACACTATGTCTTATTTATACGGACATTCATGCTTTTATTTCACTGCTTTTAGGTTCCTTAAATACCAGTGAGCCTCGTGATCTCGGCCAATTGGTGAGGTCAAGGGTAATTAAGTCCATGAATTCGTGGGTTAGGTTGGGTTTGACTTGGTTTAGTTGCTTAGGTTAGGTTTTCTGTATTAACCCATTCATATCTTAACCGCTGGATTACAATGACTTAATCCCTTGAGTACATTGCCTTATCTCATTAACCTTTCTTTAACACCTTGAGTACTATAATTCAACCCTTTCATTACAATGACTTAATCCCTTGAGTACTATGATTTAACCCTTTTAGTACAATGACTTAACCCCTTGAATATGATATCCTAACCCTTTTAAATACAATGAAGTATCCCCATAAACAAAATATACAATAACATTCAGGGTTGTTGCACCATCTAGGAATTGTAAGTTGTGGCAAAGTTCTTCTAGTGAGTTGTGAAAAAAATATTAGTCAAAAAAAGTTATAATCTCCGAGGAAATGGTTCAGTTAACAGGTAAAAATTTCACGTGATGGGAGTTTCTGAGTGAGATTCTGGTGTTTACTTTGTGTCCCCTGTGAGAGGGAGGTGACGACTACCACAGCTACAACCACAAACTTTCCTCTTCAATATGAGTTTTTTCACACCTCTACCACTTCCTTAGCTTCTTCCTCCTCCTCCTCCTGCTTCTCCTGCTTCTGCTCCTTCTCTTACTGCTACTCATCCTACTGCTACTCCTGCTACTTCTCCTACTCTTGCTCCTCTTTCTCCTCCCTCTCTATTCCTGTCCTCATCAATTCTCTATTTATCTTTTTTCTTCCTTCTCTCCTCCTTGTCTCCTTTCTCTTTCCCCCTCATCTTCCTGGTTTATTCTTCATCCTCGTTCTTACTATCAATCCTCTATATATCCTCCTTCTTCCTTCTCATCTCCTTTCTCTTTCCCCCTCTCCTAGTTTCTTGTTCTTCTTCCTTCTCCTCCTTCCCTTCCTCCTATTTTCCGTTCTCTTTCCTTCAGTCTCCTACCCTTCTCATTATCCTCCCTCCTATTATTATTTTTTTAACCTTCCTCTCCTCTATTTCCACCCTCTTCCATTCCTCCTCTTCCTCTCTTTCCCTCCTCCAATCCTCTTCCTTTCTTCCCCTCTTCCACTATTCCTCTCCTCTTCACACCCTGCTACTCCTCCTCACTTCCCCCTCTCTCCTTCCCCTCCCCCAAGTTAAGTGAAGTATACCACCTTCAGGTACAAGAACCACCAGCATCCAGTCCTCTCCCCTTCCCTTCCCCTTCCCCTCCCGCTGACATAAGGTCGGTTCTTCCTCAACAACAATGCACATTAGACAGACGCCTCGCACTAACAACGGACAAGGACCCTTCGATGCATTAGAGGAAGATTTAAATATAATTTTTCTTGTGTACGTGAACAGGGGTTGAAGAGGTGTGTATGTAGTCTTTGTTATGTGAGTCTTATTGGGTAGGTAGGGGGGTGGGTAGGTAAGGGGTGGGTGGACAAGGGGTGGTAGGTAGGGGGTAGGGGGTAGGTAGGTATGGGGGTGGTGTAGGTATGTAATGATATGTGTTTTCTCTTCAGTTAGGATTTGTGTTATGATGTATTAGGTAAACAAACACACACACACACACACACACACACACACAAACACACACACACACACACACACACACACACACACACACAACACGACAGAGATCAACAGCTAATTCGCCCATTCAATTGTAGTGTAGCAGACGTGTGTAGCAAAGAGGAGGAGGAGGAGGAAGAAAGATAGGAAAAGGAGGAAAAATTGGTTGAGGAAGAAGGAAGAGGGAGAGATAATAAGAAGAATAAGAGAAGGAGAAGGAGAGCCATAAAGAAGATGAGGCGGAAAATTGTAAATATCCAACAAATTCAAAACACAAAAAAACTATCACAAACAACAAAGTAGATTACGTATGGAAATAAGTTGTCGGGGTTAGAGTGATCTGGAACAACCCCCACCTCCCTGGCCCCTCCTCCTGCCTCGCCCCCTCCTCCCGCCTCGCCCCCCCTCCTGCTCAAGTCTCCTCCGCCTCGCCCCCTTGTTCCCGCCACCCAAATTGCCTCTCCAAACTACAGCCATATTGAAAAAAAAAAAAGAAGCAAAATTTAAACTGTCTGTGAATTCGTGAGTCCAATACCAACGAGGGAATATATTTGTTATTGAAAGAGTGGCGCTGTTGGGAGGGAGAAGGAGGAGGAGAAGGAGATGTGAAGGAGGGAGGGAGGTAGAAGGAGGGGGAGGAAGAGATGAAGGAGGGAGGAGGAGGAGGAGATGTGAAGGAGGGAGAGAGGTAGAAGGAGGACGAGGAAGAGGAGATGTGAAGGAGGGAGGAGGTAGAAGGAGGAGGAGGAAGAGATGTGAAGGGAGAGGGGAGGAGGGAGGAAGGAGGAGGAGGAGGGAGATGGGAAGAGAGAGGGAGGAGAAGGAGGAGGAGGGGAGGAGGAGGGAGGAGGAGATGTGGAAGGAGGGAGGAGGTAGAAGGGAGGAGGTGGAAGAGATGAAGGAGGGAGGGGGGAGGAGGAGAAGGAGGGGAAAGGAAGGAGGGGAGGGAGGTAGAAGGACAGAAGGAGGGGGAAATGTGAAGGAGGGAGGGAGGTAGAAGGAGGAGGAGGTGATGTGAAGTAGGGAGGGAGAAGGAGGAGGAGGAGGAGGAGATGTGAAGGAAGGAGGGAGGAA
>NW_024728473.1:30000-92500 GCF_018991925.1 Homarus americanus | reverse complement strand
CTACCTTGACCTCAACCTGACCTTAACTTGACTCACCCAAACCTAAACTTTGTAATAAAATGACCTTAGAGATGCAATAAAACAACCAGGTAGAATTGTCTTTGTGTGTTTTATTTTGACGTGGGATTTTGTTTGGTGTTAGGGTGTTATGGTGTAGAGTGATGTGTTAGGGTGATATGGTGTTAGGGTATTGTGGTGTTAGTGTTATGGTGTTAGGGTGATGTGGAAGAAGAGGGTGTTAGGGTGATGTGGTGTTAGGGTGTTATGGTGTTAGATTGTCCAAGGGAAAATTATTGGGTGGAATTTCCTTCGTCCAAATTATTAATTTTGTGTTTTAGGGAATTTTTTGGGGGTGGAATTTATAATTTTATTCTCATGGAGTTTTGTCCGAGTGGGATTTTGTTCGGTATGTTTTCGTCTGGTAGGTTCTTGTCCAATGAGATTTCGTCCAATAAATTATCTATCCAATGAGATTTCGTCCAATAAATTATCTATCCAATGAGATTTCGTCCAATAAATTATCTATCCAATGAGATTTCGTCCAATAAATTATCTATCCAATGAGATTTCGTCCAGTAGAGATTCCAGAGATTCTTGTCCAGTGAGTTTTCGTCATCTGGGTTCCTCCTTCGACCACCCTGGCAAGAGACGAGTGTTTTTCCCTGGGTCCTTCAGCGGTCCACAACTTAATGACCAATCTCTAAGCTAACTCGCTGAAGCTGCCTGGAAATAACGACAATGCTATACTGTATGTTTATGGTTGTCCTGGCCTTGAAGTTTAGCTAAGGGATTCTCTTGGCCTGAGCCTGTGTTGCGTTAGGGTGGTGTTAGGGTGATGTGGTGGTGTTAGGGTGATGTGGTGGTGTTAGGGTGATGTGGTGAAGTGGTGGTGTTAGTGATGTGAGTGGTGGTGTTAGGGTGATGTGGGTAAGTGATGGGTGTTAGGGTGATGTGTTAGTACTATGGTGGTGAAAGTGATGTGGTGTTAGGGTGATGTGGTGTTAGGGTACTTTAGGTAGTGAGGGTGTTAGGGTGATGGTGTTAGGGTACTGTGGTGGTGTTAGTGATGTGGGTGTTAGGGTACTGTGGTGTTAGGTGATGTGGTGTTAGTGATGTGGTGTTAGGGTACTGTGGTGTAGGGGTGATGTGGTGTTAGGGTGATGTGGTGGTGTTAGGGTGATGTGGTGGTGTTAGGGTACTGTGGTGGTGTTAGGGTGATGTGGTGTTAGGGTACTGTGGTGGTGCTTGGGTGATATTAAGCAAAATCTAATTCAAAATAACATTATACCGATATATAATATTTTGAAACATTTCCGGTAACTTTAAGTAAACTAAATGGTTGTGGAAGCTTCAAATATTCCCCAAACTAACGTGTTCATGCGAGACTTTCAACCAGGAGCTACAAAGTAAACACGGGAGAGAGAGAGAGAGAGAGAGAGAGAGAGAGAGAGAGAGAGAGAGAGAGAGAGTTCGGAACGCCTTATGAACTTGTGTGTGTAGTTGGAAGTTTTTGACTCACGCGAGGAATAATAATACTCGTACGTCAGCCAATCATGTGGCGAGAGAAATAATAATACTCGTACGTCAGCCAATCATGTGGCGAGAGAAATAATAATACTCGTACGTCAGCCAATCATGTGACGAGAGAAATAATAATACTCGTACGTCAGCCAATCATGTGACGAGAGAAATAATAATACTCGTACGTCAGCCAATCATGTGACGAGAGAAATAATAATACTCGTACGTCAGCCAATTATGTGACGAGAGAAATAATAATGCTCGTACGTCAGCCAATCATGTGACGAGAGAAATAATAATGCTCGTACGTCAGCCAATCATGTGACGCGAGAAATAAAAATGCTCGTACGTCAGCCAATCATGTGACGCGAGAAATAATAATACTCGTACGTCAGCCAATCATGTGACGCGAGAAATAATAATACTCGTACGTCAGCCAATTAGGTGTGAGTGAACGAGTATTATAAGTATCATTACTATAATGAAGCCACTCGGGAGTTGTGTGTGTGTGTGTGTGTGTGTGTGTGTGTGTGTGTGTGTGTGTACGTACCTCAGCCCGGAATGCGTCCTCAGGCAGCGGATTGGTTGAGATTTTTAATTAAATTTTTTCCAGATGTGTAAGATGATGGTGGTGGTGGTGGTGGTGGTGGGAAGGATAGGAACGGTGGTGAAGGGGTGTCCAGAATGGGTAGGGGTTGTCCAGAATGGGTTGGGGGGTGTCCAATATGGGTAGGGGTTGTCCAGAATGGGTAGGGGTTGTCCAGAATGGGTTGGGGTTGTCCAGAATGGGTTGGGGATGTCCAGAATGGGTTGGGGGGTGTGCCAATATGGGTAGGTGTCCAGGATGGGGTTAGTTGTCCAGAATGGGTTAGCTGTCTCAGAAGGGTTGGGGGGTCCAACGGGTTGGGGGTAACCAATATGGGTAGGGGTGTCCAATATGGGTAGGGGTTGTCCAGAATGGGTTGGGGTTGTCCAGAATGGGTTAAGGGTGTCCAGAATGGGTTGGGGGGTGTGCCAATATGGGTAGAAGATGTCCAGAAAGAGAAGTTTGTCTTAAATAGGTAAAAAGCTTTGCCGGTGGATTCACGAGTCTTTGATTGACAGGTAAATGAATCTCCTTCGTCGCCACTTCTTTCACGTTTGACCTGACATGACCTGACCTGATCTAACTTAGCACCACTTCTAGTTAAAATTCTCTCTCTCTCTCTCTCTCAGCTTCTCTTTATCTCCCTCATTCTTTCATTCTTCTCTCCCTTACTCCTATAGCCTCCCAAAAGGATAAACTATGGTTGTCGTGGTGTAGTGGGCTGTTGCTGGTCTGCTGTGTGTAGGAGAGACAAAAAAAAATGCCACTGGAGGGTCTAAAATGTAGGGGAATGGTGGTGATGTTGGGGAATAGATGGAGATGGATGGTGGTGAGGAGGAGGGAAGGAAGAGGGATTGGTGATGAGGAGGAAGGAGGGGTGGAAGAAGGAGGGGTGTTGAGGCGAGAGAAAGGATGAATAAGGAGGAAGATGGATGGAAGAATAAGAAGAAGAAGAAGGAATAGGAAGAAGAAGAACAGGGTAGTAGAAGACATGAAGAGGTAGTTTAGAGACTGTCGGGTGAGGGAATCATATGAAGTCTCTTGTCTTTTGGGTCATTGAGGGGTGGGTTGGGTCAGTCTTCTCAAGGGTGGGTGGGGAGGGTGGGTTGGTCTTCAAGGGTGGAGGTTCGGCTATCTGTCTGTCCCTTTCTAACGTCATCACCAAACAGTTGCACGGTCCACATTATCGGGGAAAGTTTGTTGGTTAGGTTTACAAGTTGATTCTGTAGTGTCACAAACTCTGGCATAACGTAATTCTGAGGGGGGTGTTTTTGTGCGGATGGGGAAGTGGGGGAAAGGGGAAGAGGGAGGGATGGGGGAGAGCGAGTGAAGGGAGGAATAGAGAGGGGAAGGGGGAAGAGAGAGGGTAGGGTGATCGGAGAGGGGAAGGGATGAATATCATGTAAAAGAAATTATATTCATATTAGAGTAAAAATCATTCAAATCAGTTTAGACTTTAGAGAGTAAAGGGAAGGGTTTATCGTGTTGTGTGTTGCTTGACGGAGTGCTACCTGCCCACACACACACCCACACACCTCCCAGCCATCAAGGAGGTGTCGGGGTATCGTTTTACTTCGGAGATTCCCTATGGTGTGTGTTGGGTACGTCTTTATCACTATTTTCCTCCACATTCTCCTATATTCCTCCACCCACCAGCATCATCACCATCCACTTGTCCTTCTCTACCTATCTTACCTTCACCCTTTCCTCTCCCTTCTATACACACACATACACACACACACATTTTATTTGCCCTCTTATCTCTCTCTCTCTCTCTCTCTCTCTCTCTCTCTCTCTCTCTCTCTCTCTCTCTCTCTCTCTCTCACTTGACCGACCCGTTACATAAAGACCTCAGCGCTATCGTACTCTCTAGGGGGAGGTATAGAGGGTGGGAACTGCGAGGAGGAATTACGACCACGACAACATCCAGCGTTCAGGAGAGATGAGGAAGGAAGAAAGAAAGGGAGAGGGAGAGAAGGAGGGAGAGGAGGAAAGGGGAGATGGAGGACGGAAGGAAGGAAGGAAGGAAGGAGGGGAGGGTAGGTAGGGGAAGAAGGGAAAAAGGGAAGGATGCGAAGGAAGAAGAGAAGGATGGAAGGGGGAATAGGAAATGGGAAATTAAGGAGGGGAAGAGAGAAGGAAGGAGGGCAGGGTATAAGAAGGAAGAAGATAAAGAAGGGAGGATAAGGTGAAGGAATTTCATTTTTTTTGTGAGGCCACGAAACGAAAGCAAAAGCAAAGGAGACGATAATTGAAGGAACTAAATGAAATGGGTAAATAAGCAACATAAGAATGAGGGTAAGAATGATATAATATTTTGTGAATGGGGTAAGATGGAAGAGAGTTGAGCATCTCATATGTTGACTACACCACCACTTGGAAGGAAGGAAGGAAGGAAGGAAGACGAGTATTGGCAGACAGGGAAGGTGTGTGTGTGCTGTAAGGATGCTACTATACCTGTAGGAAGGAAGGAAGGAAGGAAGGAAGGAAGGAAGGAAGAGAGACGAGGATTGGCAGACAGGGAAGGTGTGTGTGTGCTGTAAGGATGTGTGTGTGTGTGTGTGTGTGTGTGTGCAATAAGGACGCCATTATACCTGTAGGAGGGGAAGTACCGAAGCAATTAGGGAAAGTGATTAACAACACAGGTGAATCTCTAAACTCAGATCCATCGCCTTAGGTGTGAAGGATTTTATCAAGAGTTGTAACAATAATTTTTTTTCTGCTGTTTTTATTGATTGTTATTGTTGTTTGTTTATGACTGAAGGTGATTTAAGGTGTTTTTAGGATAGACAACTCATACCTGTAGGTTTGGAAAATAAGTCACATCAGGATAGAGTCAAATATGGTAGTTTTTGATAGTGTTTGATATTAATTAAGTTTGTCCTGTTTAATTATTTATTTTTTAGATAAAGATACAAATTCTCTTTCTCCTATTATCTAGAGCAGCTTCATTCTTCTCTCTGGATTTTTTATTTTGTATTTTTGTATTTTTTTTTTTTTTTAGATTTTTGGTTGAGCAGCGGACTCCTACCTGACAACCTCGGGTGGGAAGCTGTCGCAACCTGGTGACATATCATCTTTCTCTTACTTTCTTACCACACCTTTCACTCTCGCCACCTTCATCATCATCCATCTACTCTCTCTCTCTCTCTCTCTCTCTCTCTCTCTCTCTCTCTCTCTCTCTCTCTCTCTCTCTCTCTCTCTCTCTCTCTCCCACACCCCGTTTCTTTGATTTTTGATAGAATGTCTTTCACACCAAGGCGATAAGACCATTTCTTCCCTCCATGTGACTGACTACCGATATGATCTATCCGTTTTCTGTCCCTTGCAAATGACATATGTGAAGGAAGTCTGCTTGTCTTCAGGTTTTAAAGTTGTATCACTGTTCCTTCACGTCGGGAAACATACGAAATGGAATACTTCACATATAGATATTTTATACTTTAGCGAAGAGGAACAAACATGTGATAGTATTTGATGTGACGGACCTGAGGTGTGCGGCAGTGTTCGAGAGTGATTGTGTTGGCAGTGTGACGAAGAAGATCTGTAGTAATGATCTTTGGTGTTCGACTGAGGTGATGTTCTTTTCTCCTCTCCCTCACTCTCTTCTCCTCTCCGCCTCTCTCTCCTCTCCTCTCCTCTCTCTCCTCTCCCCTCTCCTCTCCTCTCCTCTCCTCTCCTCTCCTCTCCTCTCCTCTCCTCTCCTCTCCTCTCCTCTCCTCTCCTCTCAATCTACTTAATGGTCAAGGAGGTGTAAGGGAACGCCTGCTTCTGAATCCTAATGAAGAGGGTGTGATGGTAATGTATGGTGTTGACTTACTTACAGGGAGTTGATATAATTGACACACACACACACACACACACACACACACACACAAATATATGGTGATTTTTTAGAGTCTTTTTCACGTGATGGAAATTTTTTTGTAACTTTCAAGTATATTCGTAAGTTTTCCTCGTTTACTGTTGCTGTTATGATGTGTTGCTTGTGTTTGTGTGTCTCTCTTCTCCCGTTCTCTCACACCCGTTCTCTTTTCTCTCACTCTCCTACCTTACACACTTATCTCTTCCTTTTCCCTCCTCTCTCCCACTCTCCTACATACTCACTGTCCTCCCTCATTTTCCACGTCTCACACGCACTCTTTCCTCCCTTCCTCTCCCTCTCATCCTTGTTAGTCTTCATTCTTCCTCTCCTTCCCTTCACCCCTCCTCCCCACCATTCTACCCTTCCTCCCCTATCCCTCTTCCTCTACAACCTTCTTCCCCTCCCCTCCACCTATCCTCCCCTACCCCTCTTCCTCTTCATTCGACCCTTTTTCCACCTCCCCTGCCCCTTCGCCACTCTTCCACTTCCCTCCACCCTTTCTCCCCTACCTTCCCTCCATCGCTCCCCTCCACCCCTCTTCCTCCACCCCTCTTCCCCCTTCTTCCCCTCCATTCTACCCCTCCCCTCTCCCCTCCCCTCACATGCCCCCTTCCCCTCCCACTTCCCCACCTTCAGGAGAGCCAGGGAACAATAAGGTGGTGAGGTTGTTAATGTGACGTTGGTAGATGGCAGCACCGTTCGGCCAACACATATCGTCGAGTGTATTAATTTTCTCTACGTTGGGGCAAAAGATGGCGGCCGGGGTTACAACTCTCTCTCTCTCTCTCTCTCTCCTTTTCTTTCCCTTGTCCAGCCACCCACTCCTTCCTTCCTTCCTTCCTTCCTTCCTTCCTCCTTCATCTCCTCCCATTCTTTTCTTTCTTTTTTTTTTTTCTTTCTTTCTTTGGTTTGATGTCTGGATATCTGTGAGTGTCTGGGTAATGTCTGGAGGTGTTCAAGGATGTCTTGATATCTGTGAAGGTTCTGGGTGAATGTTGGTTGTCTAGGGTGTCTGTGAATGTCTGTCTTTCTCTCTGGAAGGATGGGTATATCAGCCATTTTCTAATTATCTTCAAAATGGTCTAATTCTCACTAATATAACACTTATAATTTTGTTTTACCTCTCTCTAATGAGCTATGATTCCCTCTCTACTCTCTCTCTAATAAGCTATAATTCCTTCTTTTTTTACTTCTCTCTAATATGCTATAATTTCCTCTTCTTTTATTACCTCTATAATGCTATAATTCTCTTTTACCTCTCTCAATAGTTAATTCCTCTTTGTTTTACCTCTGTAAGAGCTATAATTCCTCTTATTCTCTCTCATAAGCTATAATTCCTTCTTTACTCTCTCTAATATGCTATAATTTCTCTTTCTTTTATTACCTCTCATAATAAGCTATAATTCCCCTTTTTTTTACCTCTCTCTAATAAGCTATAATTCCCTCTTTGTTTTACCTCTCTGTAATAAGCTATAATTCCCTCTTTTTTACCTTTCTCTCTAATGAGCTATAATTCCCTCTTTTTTTACCTCTCTCTAATAAGCTATAATTCCCTCTTTGTTTTACCCTCTCAATGCTATATTCTTTTTTACTTCTCTCAATACTATACCCTTTTTACCTTCTCCAATAAGCTATAATCCCTCATTTTTACCTCTCCAAATAGCTATAATTCCCCTTGTTTCCACTCCCATATCTATAATTTTTACCTCTCTCATTCCTTTTTACCTCTCTTTAACCTCTTGTTTTACCTCTCTAATAAGCTATAATTCCTCTCTTTTTTACTTTCCATAGCTATAATTCCCTCTTTTTTTACCTTTCTCTCTAATAAGCTATAATTCCTCATTTTTACCTCTCAAATACTATAATTCCCTTGTTTTACCTCTCTCTAATATGCTATACCCTTTACCTCTCTCTATGCTGTAATTTCTTTTACCTCTAATAAGCTATAATTCCTCTTTGTTTTACCTCTGCAAAAGCTATAATTCTCTTTTACCTCTCTCTCCAATAAGCTATAATTCTCTTTTACCTCTCCTAATATACTATAAGTCCCTCTAAAGTTGTTTTCTAATCTGCTATAACGCTTCCAAATCTATTCTAATGTGTTTTGATTCCCTATAGTATGTTTTTTTCTGTTCTAAATATATCTGTGTCCTGTCTTTGTCTCCCCTACGTCTGTTCACGTCTATGTCTGTCTACGTCTACGTCTGTTCACGTCTACGTCTGTCTACGTCTACGTCTGTCTACGTCTACCCTCCTTTAATCTCACTCACATGTTATGCCCAGTTGCTACTCAATAGGGCCAAAACAGAGGGTATTATTGTCCCTCCATCCAACCATCCTTCCTCCAACCATCCTTCATCCTTTCATCCTGTCATCCAACCATCCAACCATCCTTTCATCCTGTCATCCATCCTTCCGTCCAACCATCCTTCCATCCTTTCATCCTTTCATCCATCCTTCCGTCCAACCATCCAACCATCCTTCCATCCTTCATCCTTTCATCCATCCAACTATCCTTCCTTCCAACCATCCCTCCATCCAACCATCCTTCCACCCAACCAACTTTCCATCCAACCATCCTTCCATTCAACCATCCTTCCATTCAACCATCCATCCATCCTTCCATCCATTCAACCATCCTCCATCCAACGATCCCCATCCAACCATCCTTCAATCCAACGATCCTTCCATCCAACCATCCTTCCATTCAACCATCCTTCCATTCAACAATCCTTCCATCCAACCATCCTTCCATTCAACCATCATTCCATTCAACCATCCTTCCATCCTTCCATCCAACCAGCCTTCCATTCAACCATCCTTCCATACCATCATCCATCCAACCAGCCTTCCATTCAACCATCCTCCATCCTTCAGCCAACCATCCTTCCATTCAACAATCCTTCCATCCAACCATCCTTCCATTCAACCACCTTCCATCCAACCATCCTTCCATTCAACCATCCTTCCATTCAACCATCCTTCCTCCAACCATCCAATCATCCAACCATCCTTCCATCCAACCATCCTTCCTCCAACCATCCTTCCATTCAACCATCCTTCCCTCCAACCATCCTTCCATTCAACCATCCTTCCATTCAACCATCCAATCATCCAACCATCCTTCCCTCAACCATCCTTCCATCCTTCCATCCATCCATCCTCCATCCATCCAACCATCCTTCCATCCATCCATCCTTCCATCCATTCAACCATCCTTCCATCCAACCATCCTTCCCTCCAACCATCCTTCCATCCTTCCATCCAACCATCCTTCCATTCAACCATCATTCCATTCAACCATCCTTCCTCCAACCATCCTTCCATTCAACCATCCTTCCATTCAACCATCCTTCCATCAACCATCCTTCCATTCGACAATCCACAGGACGACGAAATTCTCTCAACATCTTTTAACCTTCCTACTTGAGTTAACTGATTGGCCTCGGAGGTACTCGACGTCCTATCAAAACAGTGGGAACCTTATACGTTTTTGGAGAAGATTTTCTTATTTTATTTATTTTGCTTTTAAATTTTTTCTTCCCCGATTTATTTTTATTTATTTTTGTATTTTTTTGTGTTTTATTTCATTTATTCGATTTTTCTCTTTATTTATTTTTCAAGTTTTTTCTTCCTGATTTATTTTTTTCGTCTTTGTTTCTTATTTGATTTTATGATTTTTTTCGTTTTCTTTTTGTTTTACTAATTTTTTTTTGGGGGGAGGAGGTTATTGGAGCCTGTCCTTTGACCAGAATTTTAATATATACTTTGGTGTCAAAATATTAAGAATTTTAGTATCTCTTTCTCTTAGTTCTTTAGTATTTCTTTTATTTACACTTTTTTTACTTTTCTATATATTATTTTAGGTTTTTTTCTCTCTTCTTCTTCTTCTTCTCTATCTCTGTTTTATCTTTATTCTTAAGTTTTCTTTTCATCCTAGCTTTTGTTTTCTTCATTATCTTCTTCGTCTTTTCTTTCTTCTTCTTTCTTCTTTTTGTGTTTGTCTTCTTGGTCTTCTTTTCATCTTTCTTTTTCCTCTCTTCCAATTAATTTTTCTTCTCTTTTCTTGCTTTTTTATTTTTTCCATTCGTTCTTTCCTTTCTCCTCCTCCTCTTGTTCTTATTCTTCCTCCTCCTCCTCCCTTTCATCCTTTCTGCTTCTCTTATTCCTCTCTACGTCTCCATTCTCCTCTGCCTCCTCCTCTCTCCTTTCTTCCTCACTCTTCATCCTTCCTCCTCCCTCCCCATTCTTCAACCTCCTTTCCTCTCTCCCCCCACCCTCTTCGTTACCTCCCTCTCCTCCTCCTCTCCTTCTCCTGTGAGGGCAACAACTGTGACACGAAAAGAGAGAGAAAAGAAAAGGTTTAAAATAGCTTATCGCCAATCTGTTTGGCGAGAAATCCAACTCCTTCTGCCATTTAAAAACACGACCCAGGAGCTGCCCTCATCCCTGCCCCCCTGCCCCTGCCTCTGCATGTACTATTGGATCTTGCTAGTGTTGAAAGGAAGGTATGAGTCGCCAGTGGTGTAGGAGGGAAGGGAGGAAAGGAAGGAAAGGGAAGGAAGGAAAGGGAAGGTATGAGCCTTGCCAGTGGTATAGGAGGGAAGGAAAGGAGGAGAGTTGCAAGTGTTGGAGGAAGGTCATGATCCTGCCAGTGATGGGATAGAGGAGAGATTCTGTAGGTGTTGGGAGGGAAGGAAGAGGGAATGATAGCAAGGAGAGGAGAATGAGGGAGTGAAGGGAATTCGTAGTGAGGAAGGAATGATAATGGGAGGAAACAGAAGAAGTGATGGAACAGAGAGGGAATGGAAATGGTGGTGGAGGAAAAAGAGTTTGGAGGAGCTAAGAAGAAAATAAAAATAGAAAACATAAATAGGAAGTGAAAAAAAATGAGAAGAGAAGAATGAGAAGCAAGAAAGGAGAGAGAGAGAGAGAGAGAGGTAACATTAAGAAGAAAGAAAGAAAAAGAGGTAAATGGAAAAGAAAAACACGAATAAAAGAAAACAAATACTGGAGGAGGCGAGAAAAGACACAATATGATATAACTATTCACCAGAGAGAGAGTTACTGACAGCCGCTGTGGTGTGGAACTTGACCTATATCTTCAGGAGGCGATCAACACACACACACACACACCCATACCATCCACACCATACCACACCACCACACCACACACACACACAACCATACCATACCACACCACACACACACACACACACACACACACACACACACACCACACCCACACTATACCACCATACCATACCACCATACCATACCACACCATACCACACCATACCATACCATACCATACCACCATACATACCCACCAACCAACCCACAACCATACCACACCAAATCCCACCACACCATACCTACAACCATACCACACCCATACCATACATACCATACATCATACCAACCACCATACCAACCATACATACCACCACATACAACCACACCACATACCAACATACATACCATACCATACCATATACACACAAACACAACAACAAGGAAAATAGAATTAATTTACAGACAGACTATGATAATTAGGAACCATAAACAGACGATGAAAGAGGAATAATGAAACAAAATCGAATAATGAGGAATGGTAGAACGAAGACAAAAGATGGGAAGGAGAGGAGGAACAGAGGTGTAGGGAACAGAGAGAGGAGGAATAGAGGAGGGGGAACAGAGGGAGGGAGAACAGAGGGAGGGAGAACAGAGGAGGGGGAACAGAGGGAGAGGGAACAGAGGAGGGAGAACAGAGGGAGAGGGAACAGAGGGAGGGAGAACAGAGGGAGGGAGAACAGAAGAGGGTTAACGGAGGGAGAGGTAACAGAGGGAGGAGAACAAAGGGAGAGGGAAAAGAGGGAGGGGAGAACGGAGGGAGGGGGAACAGAGAGAGAAAAAATTATACTTTAGGTGGGAACACTTTCATCCTACCTGTCAACCACTGCATAGGTTAGGTTAGGTTAGGTTAGGTTAGGTTAGGTTAGGTTAATCTAGATTAATACAGGCTATTTCGGCATATTGCAATTTATCTCACTATCTTTTAATCAGGCTATCCTTTTCCGATATATTTCAACATAATCCGATAATCTAAAAAAAAATCCGATATATTTCAACGTAATCCGATAATCTAAAAAAAATTCCGATATATTTCAACATACTCCGATATTTTCAACACACACACACACAGATACACTGATATATTACGGTATATTTCGGAGTTCTGTCATACCACACGAGAGAGCTATACAAGGACACATACACAATGCAGTCCCGAGAATTGAATACCTGTCGAATACCTGTTGAATACCTGTTAAACAATGTATACTGACAACGACACACACAGGTAGACATGACCCACTAGAATGTAAACACAATCACAATAACATAATAAAGACAGGCATTAGAGTAGTGCTATACAGTGCTAGACAGACGGACAGAGAGATAGACAGACAGACAGACAGGTACAGAGAGACAGGCAGGTATACAAACAGAATCACAGCAACAGCGTAATGAAACGGACAAACACACTAACGGATAAACACACAAACAAAACAAAGGTACACATCAACACACACACAAAAAAAAAAGGTACACATCAACACACATACACACATACAAGCACTCAAACGGAATATCATTGACTATATCAGACAAATACACAAACAAACAAACCCCGAAAATGAAAACAAACACAAAAACAACAAACATACACAAACAAATATACCACCGGCCCCTGGATATAATATTTACTACAAACTCGCATAACCAAAAAATATATAATCACTTTAATATATTAAGAAAAAAGTAATTAGAATGAGTAAATTTGACATCATATTTTTTTTTTCTCTCTATTTCGTTACTAAATTAATCTTTTAATAATATATGACATGGTAAATTTATTCTAGGGGTTAATTATTCCTCCAATAAATGACTTTATTTGAGGTAAATAGGTGAGAGTAATTACAGGTGTGTGGGTGTGTGTGTGTGTGGGTGTGTGTGTGTGGGTGTGTGTGTGTGTGTGTGTGTGTGTGTGTGTGTGTGTGGGTGGTGTGTGTGTGTGTGTGTGTGTGTGTGTGTGTGTGTGTGTGGGTGGTCTGTTGGTTATAAGAGATGGGAACCGACTATATCTTCACTATATTCAATAATGATAACAAAGAAGAAAAAGAAAAAAGGAGAAAATAATAAGAAAAAAATAACGAGAAAATTATAATGAAGGATAAGGAGCAACACTAACTCAAGGTCGTCCTCGAGAGGCGCCGAGACAAACCTTGACCTGGGATCTTATGGCTCTGACCACGCCCATCAACCATGAGCCATACAGGATCAGTTGTGTTCTGGTGGCTGGGAACCACTAACTCAACCTTATAGTAGTTAACAATGGCCTGAATGAAACGACCCTCACTGCCAATCACGTATTTTCTCAGGTCAAGGACGATGTCGTACATTGCGTCGGTAATGATTGGTGCTGTTTAAGCTTTAATGTTTCATCGAGAACGATCTGCTTAATGGCGGCCACCTGGCGCTTCACTCCGGTCACTATTAACTTAACGTCAGATTTGGGGTGAACTCTTATGTCGATGAAGTAATTAAATGACAGACGGGCCAGGTTAGTGCCCTCAGGGCCCACAACGGCTCCCAGGCAAGGCTTTGGTGCTGGGACCACCCCGGCCCACCTTGGTGGTCCTCGCCCCGCTCTTGAGAGTCCCCATGTTGATGGCCATCTTCCCTGTGGCCACCTTCTTGGTGGACATCACCCTGCTCTTGGTGGCCACCTTCTTTATGAAAGTTAATTAAACAAATATATTAAATGTAGGAACTATTTAAAAATGTTTTGAACCAAGAAAAAGACAAAGAGAGATACAGAGAGAGAGAGAGAGAGAGAGAGAGAGAGAGAGAGAGAGAGAGAGAGAGAGGTTGTTTATGCTTTACTACACTGATACTTCTGTACTGTGTCTGTACTGTGCAGCACTGTACTGTGTCTGTATTGTACAACACTGATTCTACTGTTGTATATTTCGGTCATGTTGGTGTACATTTGTCTTAAGTTATACTGAATATATCTGAGAGTTGTGTATGGCCGGGGACGTGTGAGTGTGTGTGTCACCTTTAAATTCTGTGAGTGTGGTTGTGACTATGTGGTTGTGGGTGTATGGTGGTGTGTGGGGGTGGGGTTCTATGGTGATGGTGGCTGTGGCTATGTGTGTGGTGGTGACAGTGTGGCTGTGTGGGGGGTGGTGAGTTTGGCCATGTGAGGGTAGGTGTATGTGGTGGTGATGGTGGTGGTGGTGTGTCTATGTGTGGTGGTGGGTGTGGCTATGTAGTAGGGGTGGTGGGTGTGGCTTTGTTGTGATGGTGGTGGTGGTGGGTGTGGCTATGTGGTTATGGTGGCGGTGGTGGGTGCGGTTATGTGGTGGTAGTGGTGGGTGTGGTTATGTGGTGATGGTGGTGGTGGTGGGTGTGGCTACGTGGTGGTAGTGGTAGGTGCCTCCTCGTGGCAACACACGGTAACTGGGTGCCTCGTGGGCCCAGGCTAGACCAGCAGGAGATCTCGGAGTAGCAGTGGGCCCCAGAGGGACAGCGCATAGGACCACTGGCATGTGGATACGTCCTGGCTCCTACTATCCATTGCCCCTCTGCCTTGCGGGTTAACCTTGGTAGGTATAAGGCTACGGGAGTAAACCCAGAACGAAAAATCTACGGTGGAGCCCATCTAAACCCAACAAACTGGGTTATCGGCAGTCCATTGCGACTCCCCCTCTCCCTAGTCGTTGCAACACTTGCACCACTGGATCAGGAAAAGGGAGAGCCAAGATGTGTGGTTGCTGCCTGCGCTCCAGCCTTACCACATAAATCAACTCACGCACAGCCATAATCCAGTTCATTATACCTCTCATCATCATCAAAACCCTTATACCCCCAAAAGTCCTATGGCGACGGACGAGTGGCGACGGGGACAGGCAGAGATGACTGCCGGGAGTCTCTAGTCACAACTCTGTACATGGGCGGCACAGATAAGATGATCGCTTATGCAATGGGATCTTGGCAGCAGTACAATCCGATCCTATCTGTGCGACTGAGCAGCCCTTTCGAGGGGCTACTCACCTCACATGGGGAGGGGGCTAGAAAAGGTGCCCTAAACATAGCCTGCTTAAAAAACAACCTCACTGGGCAACCGCACCCAAAAAGGTCATGCTTATGCGGTCGAAAACACCATCAAAATCACAGATCCAAACAAAAACAAACTATATAACCTCTTATGGTCGCTGCATGGAGTGTCAGGACCCTTCTGGATACTGGCACAAATGAGCGTCCTGAAAGAAGAACTGCCCTTGTGGCAAAAGACCTGGCTAGGTATAACATCGACATAGGAGCCATTAGTGAGTCCCGGCTCCTAGGCGAGGGTCAACTCACAGAATGTGGGTCTAGCTACACCTTCTGGAAGGGTAAGCCTGCTGTGGAGAGAAACCTTATTTATGGAGTTGGCTTTGCCATCCTCCAACGCATCCTACACAGGCTAACTGAAATGCTATTGGGATCAACGAGCTCCTCATGACGCCCCAACACTGGATGCAGAGGACGACATCAAGGAGCCCTTTTACGCCGACCTTGACAGAGTGCTAACCTCTATCCCCACAGAAGATAAGGTTGTTCTCCTTGGTGACTTCAATGCCAGAGTTGGCAGAGATGCTGACATTTGACAGGGAACCATCGGGAGAAATGGACTAGGCAAATGTAATCCCAACGGCCTACTCCTCCTCAGCAAGTCTGCTGCACCCACCACAGCCATCCTCCATCCCTGGATGAGGTTGATATTGCCACCAAACAGATGAAAAATAACAAAGCCTGAGGGCCTGATGGAATCCCAACCGAGGTGAATAAATCAGGAGGACCTCTGCTTACCAGCCGTCTCCACTCTCTCCTGGAGAATATTTATAAGAACAAGGGAGACCGGTCAGACTGCGGCAACTACCGCGGGATCTCGCTGCTGTCCGTAATTGGCAAGATTATCTCCCGAGTCCTCCTAAACAGACTTCTTCCTGAGGCGGAAAACTTCCTCCCAGAATCTCAATGTGGCTTTAGACCATCATGTAGCACTGCTGACATGACCTTTGCTGCCCGCCAGATACAGAAAAAAGTGCAGAGAACAGCGTCGTGACCTGTATACGGTCTTCATCGACCTAACCAAAGCCTTTGACTGGGTCAACAGGGAAGCCCTCTAGTAGTACCTCAGCCGTTTTGGCTGCCCACCAAAATTCATCGCCATTGTGAGGCAACTCCACGATGGCATGAACGGCAGTGTCCTGCACAATAGCACCCAGTCTGAGTTATTCTCCATCCAAACGGGGGTTAAACAAGGGTGTGTACTGTCACCAACTCTCTTTTCCATTTTCTTGGCTGCCTTCCTTACTCGTGGCAATTTAGCTGGCGGGGTAGACATCGAGTACCGGATGAAGGGTCTTTTCAACACAAGACGATTCCAGGCAGGAACAAAGGTTTTGGCAGCTTCCATTATTGAGCTTCAGGAGATCCTGAACACCTACACAGATGCGTATGCACACTTCGGCCTTGAGGTGAATATACGTAAGACTCAGATTCTCTTTCAGCCTGCCCATGTTTCAGCCACACCTCCACCATCCATCCAGCTTAACGGTACTACCCTCTCTAATGTTACCCACTTTCGGTATCTCGGCTCCCATCTGTCCACCACCGCGGACATCGATGAAGGGATTCATCATCGGATGAGATGTGCACCTCAAGCCTTTGGCAGACTACGAAACCGTGTCTTTAGCTGTATGGAGCTGAAATTATTTACAAAGTTACACGTATATCGAACAGTGGTCCTCTCCATCCTGCTACATGACAACGAGACATGGGTCACAAACAGGAGGCACCTCAAGGCACTTAAAAACGTTCACCAACGTAGTCTACGTTCCACTCTTCGAGTTCGCTGGGAAGACAAGAGAACAGATGCCAGTATTCTTGCTGACACCAACTATAGAAGCATCAAGGCTACCATTATCCAAGAAAAACTGCGCTGGACTGACCATGTTACCCGCACGAACGACAGTACACTGCCAAAGCAGCTACTTTACAGTAAACGTAATGCTGGCGGGCAACTGAAAAAGTATAAGGATAGTCTTAAGACAAACCTAAAAAAGTGCCAAATCGACCCCCTCACCTGGGAGACGATTACTCCATACCGTAACGCTTGGAGGAGCACCATACGAGAAGGTGTCAATACTTTCGAGTTAGCCCGACTGCCTAACGAGTCAGACAAGCGCCAACGCCGGAAAGACGCTGCCGCCGCCCTCCTGCACTAGATGTAGCCCCCTACATGTGCAAAAACTGTGATTGACCCTGCCTGTTCCGTATCTGCCTCTTTAGTCACCCGAGAACTCACCAACCTAGGTGACATCCTTAAAAACTCCTATCATTGTATCATTGCTGGATGATCGTCATACTCGATTCCGAGTGACAGCAAAGTGGAGTAGTAGTAGTAGTAGTAGTGTGTGTGTGTGTGTGTTAGTTCCTGGTGAATGGGCCCAAAGTGGTGTCTAGTTAGTTTAAATAATGCACCTTCACTGATCTGACTGGTGTATGCTTTTTTCTGTGTGTGTTGCTGACAGGTAGGATTGATCTGAGTGTAAATATTCACAGGTAAAGTTGCCACAGCCTCACACAGTTAATATGGCGAACATCATTTATTAAAGCAGTCTAGACCAACCACATGACTATATAATAAAACACAACTAACCCTTGGCAAGAGTGACAACAATATTATCCCTGGTGGTATGTGCAGTCCCCTTCACTAGTGCGTTTACAGGGGCTTGTTAGGTTTTGTGCAGTGTGGCAGCATTGTGTTTGTTTACATTCGACAGAAGGAAACTCACAATATCTCAATGTAATGATTTGTGGAATTTTTATGCAATGAGCCCCTGTAAACGCACAAGTGAAGGGGACTATACCGTACTGCTCCTCCCTTAAAGCCTGTGTGGTCAAACCTTTAAGGGAAAAAACACAGAGGGAAACAGCAGCTGGCAGGAAATACACCTCGATATCCACTGTCTGTCTGTCTGTTTTATCTATCAAGCTATCCATCCCTTCATCTATCTGTCTAACCATCAATCCTATGTTTACACCCTCTCTCTCAAAAGTTAGCTAATTAGATTTATTAACTCACCTGACGCTCCTTAATAACTCATATAAACAAATATAACTCACTGTCATCTCGGAGTTATTTACAGGTTCTATGTTTTAATCGATGGAGGAAGACATAGATGATAACGAAAAAAGAAAGATAAAGATAGAAATAAGATCAAATGAATAATTAACCTAGATATAAATAAATAAGATGAAGAGAAATTGAATTAAAAGAATATATATAATTATCACATTTTTATTTTTTTCACTTCCAGGCAGCAGTACTCTGGGCAGTGACAGCACCATCAGTAGCATCACCAACAGCAGTAGCAGCAACAGTAACAGTAGCAGTAGTAGTAGTAATAATAATAGTAGTAGTAATAGTAGTAGTAGTAGTACCAGAATTCCCCCCGGATCGCCGTCGCCTCCTCGAAGGGTAATTAAGTTGGAGGAAAATGAGGAAAAACGGCTACTGGACGCACTCATGGTGGGGTATGACCGCGATGTCCGTCCCGTCAGGAATGCCTCTCATCCAATCGTCATCCAATTGGGCATCACCCTTACCCAGATCTTTGATATGGTAGGTGGCTGGTTGGGTTCATTCCTCCTGTACTATACACGTTCATGTCTGTTTAACGCCATGTTTGTTTAATCCCACGTTCATGTCTGTTTAATCCCACGTTCATGTCTGTTTAATCCATGTCGCAGTTCTGTTTAATCCTGTGCCTGGCGTCTGCTTAATCCCCTGCCACGCCCGCTTAATCTCACGTCTGGCGTCTGTTTAATCCCTTGAGTTAATGTCTATTGTTTAATCCCACGTTCATGTCTGTTTAATCCCAAGTTCATGTCTGTTTAATCCCACGTTCATGTCTGTTTAATCCCACGTTCATGTCTGTTTAATCCCTCGTTCATGTCTGTTTAATCCTCCGTTCATGTCTGTTTAATCACCAATTTCATGTCTCTTTAATCCCGCATATGTGTTTAATCCCACATTCATATCTGTTTAATCCTGTCTAATCCCACATGTATGTTTAATCCCACTTTCATGTCTTCTTAAAATCCCTCATCCATATCTGTTTGATCCCTCTAACTAAATTGAAGACAGACAGACAGACAGACAGACAGACAGACAGACAGACAGACAGACAGACAGACAGACAGATAGACAGACAGACAGATAGATGGGATATGTAATCCTAAAATAATCCATAATATCATGTATATATTTTTTTATCCTAACTGCCTATAGTAATATATATACATGTCTTATTTTCTTATTCCAGGATGAGAAAAATCAGGTGTTGACAACGAACGTGTGGCTTGATCAGGTAAGGCAATAAGTTCCTCACACACCTGTTAATTAGAGTCACATGTTGTTCATCCTAGGTAAAGAAGTCTCTCACCTGTTCATTGTAGAGATATAAGTCATACCTGAGTGCACCTGCGTCTTAATTATTTATTCCCAGATAGGTAAAAATATGTCACACTTTTAATTTATTTTTCTTTCGTATTTTTCTATTGTAGTTTTTTTTGTTTTGTTTTTATTTGTTTTTGTTGTTTATGCTTTTTTGTTTGTTAGTTTGTCGTTATAATTATCGTCAATGGTGTCTTTAACTTTTTCGGGAATTGTGGTGATTTTAAGTTATCTCCTTAATAGTTAAAATAGGATCTCACTATCATCATCATCATCATCATCACCATCATCAAAATCACCATCTATATGCATGGAAGGTCACACACACACACACACACACACACACACACACACACACACACACACATAATGATCTAACCCCTCGACTCCATATATAAGGCAGTATAAGTGTCAACAGAGAAAGTATTAGTCACTAGATATATAAAAATAAGGTTTAGTTTGGTTCATTACGTCACAATTTCTTCCTTCGATGCTTGCTATTACCTCACACTGTTGACCTACCTGACGGGAGGGGAGGGGGAGCTGACGGAGGGCTGACGGGGAAGAGGAATTAACTTGAGAGTAATGGATGGTTTTTATTCCCTTTGGCCTTTTTGTTACTATCAAATGTCAGGAAATTTCATAATAAGGAAATCTCTCTCTTGTGTGTGTGTGTGTGTGTGTGTGTGTGTGAAGAGAGGTCCGCCATGTGGTAGCGAGTGTGGTGACTGTATTAACTGGTGCTACACATTAAGTGCCACAGCCGGCCCCGTTAGTACAGGCTGTGGTGCTAATACCGACACCTGTTATAACACTCGGCTGTCGACACCTGGATGCTGAGAGATAATGTAATCGGCTGTGTGTGTGTGTGTGATTTCTCCTTGATCTAACTTAACCTAACCTAACCTAACCTAACCTGATGTCATTCACTGTGTGGTTCTGTTATTACCCTCAACAGGTGTGCCCCCCTTAATGAACGTTCCAATAAACGAAGAGGTCAAAGGTCAGATTGAAGGTCATTTTGAATAAAAGATCTCACTATCCTAAGATTAGGTTAAGGTTAGTTTAGGTTAGGTTAGGTTAGGTTAGGTTAGTTTAGGTTAGTTTAGGTTAGTTTAGTTTAGGTTAGGTTAGTTTAGGTTAGGTTAGGTTAGGTGGGGTGGAAGAGTTTTAGAGAGTTTTTATAAGTAACGTCGAGTAATTAACGAGTAGAAGTTTGACATTAGTTCTTATTGTCCGAGAGGAACTTTGTCACAAACACAGACACCTTCCTTCATCCTTTTCTTCCTGCTTCCTCCTTCTCTCCTACCACGAGCCTGCCTCACCTTTATCTTTCCTCCTCCTTTTTCTCCTCCATCCCTTAGTGCCACCCTCCCTCACCTCCATCTCCTGCCACCCTCACCTCACCTCCTTCACCACTCCCTTCACCATCCACCCTCCTCACCACCCTCCTTTCACTAATTCTCACTACTCCCACTCTCACCACCTCCTTCACCACCCACCTCACCACCCTCCCACCACCCCCCTCACCTCCAGGTTAGTATTGATCAAGGTTATTATCGCTGCTTAACCTTGATACCCTCGTGAATTACCTTAATGAGTCTAACATTATAGGCTCGTCCTCCACAGAGTCTCCTCCAAGGTGAGCCAGCTGGTCCTCCGTATCAGTTCAGTAGCAAGAGGCACTTGAGAGGAGGGATGCACTTGAGAGGAGGGATGCACTTGAGAGGAGGGAGGCACTTAAGAGGAGAGAGTCACTTGAGAGCAAAAGGGATACTACTTCTTAGAAATATGGATCCGGTTAGGTTAGGTTAGGTTAGGTTAGGTTAGGTTAGGTTAGGTTAGGTTAGGTTAGGTTAGGTTGTGTCAAGCGTAATCATCAATTTGAGAATTACGACGAAAATAGGTATTATCATCATCATCATTATCATCATCCAGCAGTTGTATCATCTATAGGGAGTGAGGAGGGTGTGAGGAGTGTGAGGAGAGTGTGAGGAGGGTGTGAGGAGAGTGAGGAGAGAAAGGGGGTTGGCTGAGGAAGATAGATAGATAGATAAATAGATAGATAGATTAGTAACTGAAACAATTCATTAATCTTTAGTGAGTTTTAACACAAATACCTAGACGATACTTACCTGACGAAGGTGTAGAGTCCTGACGAAGGTGTAGAGTCCTGACGAAGGTGTAGAGTGTAAGGCCTTATTAGAGGGGCGGGAATGTGGCTTCGTGGGTGCGCCTGTTCGATAACCAATATATTTCAAGAACATTTTGTAACCTACCTCCTTGACTTAAATGTAAACACAGTATATTAGAGATTTCAATGGATAGCCTACATACATATTTTTTTTTACTTATATTTTTTCATTTCTTATTAATACTACTATTACTACTACTATTACTACTACTATTACTACTACTACTACTACTAATAATAATAATAATAACTCCACCTATATCATACACATCATTTCAACTTTAAGCTTATTAAAACTAAACTGCTTCTCCTCTTTTGTTTGAAGCTGAATTATGAAGCAGCTTGAAACAAAAGACAGTCTAGCTTGTTTATCTTATTGACGCCTTTATATCTCAGCGTTCTTTTGTTTGTGTTTGATATTAGTTATAAATAAGACAATGTTTCTGTTTATGTGTATTCTGAACCCGCCTCCATCATCACCTCATATTCTACCCACAACCCACAGCCACAGCCCACCCACACCCCCATCCACAAACCCACCTCTTCATCCACCCACAAACCCACCAAAACCACCCCTCCCTTCACACCTCCACCCACACCCCCATCCACAAACCCACCTCTTCAACCACCCACAAACCCACCAAAACCACCTCTCCCTCCACACCTTCACCCACACGCTCACCCACATTCCACCATCTATACAGTCGGATAATCACAGCTCTCATTACCTATCAAAGGCAGCAGTATTCTGGGACTGACTTCAAGAGAGAGACAAAAATCTCTCGACTGGGTGAAAAAGACCCAGCCATCGTGTGCTCTTACCGTTCATTAGCAAGTCGGGTAAGAACGACCTCTCTTGTGTGGGCATCAAAGACATGTGTGATGACTCCTCTTACTTGCTGAGGATGAAAGGTGATTCACAGTGTACATAACGGAATGGGATGGGACGGAATGGGATAGGATGGGATGGAAGGGAAGAGGGATGGGATGGGGGTGAAGGGATGGGGGGCAAGAGGAGGTTGTAGATGGATTGGGTAAGGAGATGGGGGAATGGGGGTGGGGGTACGAATGATGGGAAGAGGGAGAGAGAGAAGAGAGGAGGGGGGGAGGGGAATTTCTTTTAAGCTTCATTAATTAATTTTTGAGACGTAGAGTGACTAGATAATTATATTTATGTGATTAGGAATATACTAACCTCCCCCCCTACACACACACACATTATTATTATTATTATTATTATTATTATTATTATTATTATTATTATTATTATTATTATTATTATTATTATTATTATTATTATTTTTATTGCCGTTATCATCATCATTATTATTATCATCATCATCATTATCATCATCATCATTATCATCATCATCATCATCATCATCATCATCATCATCATCATCATCATCATCATCATCATCATCATCATCATTATCATCATTATCATCATCATCACCATCATTATTGACTCGTGTATCTCATGTGTTCAGGAGTGGGTGGACGAGCTGCTCAGATGGGACAAGAACGAATACAACGGTCTAGAAACTATCCGGCTCCCCTGCGAGAAGATCTGGCTGCCGGATATTGTTCTTTATAACAAGTGAGTGAACTCTAATTGTTCTTTATAACCAGTGATTTAGAGTTATGTGTTATGTGTCTGTATGTCTGTCTGTCTGTCTGTCTGTCTGTCTGTCTGTCACCAAAAGTTACGAGTGACGGCAGTAGCGTTACGGTTGCTGGTGACCGTAACACTGTCGCATGGTGGAGATGCATAACATTAGATTAATTGCTATTGATTCTAAAATTGCTTTAATTACAGTGAAGGACAGAAAGTAATTACACTGTGGACGTGGTGGAGAGTTTGTTTGTTTTGTTTGTTTGTTTGTGTGTTTGTTTGTGTGGTTGTGTGTTTGTTTGTGTGTTTGTTTGTGTGTGTGTTTGTTTATGTGTGTGTGTTTGTTTATGTGTTTGTTTGTGAATAGTGGCTTAAATTACCTAGGGGGAGGAGGAAGAGAAGTGAAGGGGGAAGGGAGGGGTGGGGGGAGATGGAAGGGTAGGGAAGGGAGAGGGGAAAGCAAAGAGAGAATGGAAAGGAACGGGGAAGATGAAAAGGAAGGGGGAGGTGGAAAGGAAGGAGGTTATGGAAGGGAAGGGGGCTAGGGGAAGGGAAGAAGGAAGGGGAAGAAAAGGGAAATGGGAAGGAAAGGTGAAGGGGGGGAAGGAGGTGGGAACAGACACAAAGATCATTCTTATAATAAATATTTTAATAAAGTAAAAAAAAAACTAAATAATAATAAAAACAAAAGAGACTTAATTATAAAAACAGCCTCCCCCCCCAAAAAAATTATCTGTACTTGAGGTGATCGATAAATTTCACAATGAACACTGTAACTCCTGTTGTCTCGGTAGGGTTGTCAAAATCCTTCGTCCACTGTGTCATATTATCTCATACAAAACCGTCACGATACTTTTTTGAGGGAGAGAATTAAAACACTATCACCAATATCTATATAACGGTAGCCATATATATATATCTATTTAGAGGATAAGTCATATGTAAACACCTGCTGGTTATTACGTCACGGAGAAGATAATTGAAGGATAATATTTACGTTTACAATGGGAGTGTGTGCAGCTGCCTCCTCCATCCTCTGGGAACTACTGTACTGTTTGTTAGTCGTGTTTCGGGGGAGGAGGGGAGGAGGAGGATTTAGGAGACACAAAACTGTTTTACATATACATATATATACATACACATGGACAGATACACACATAAAATATATAAATGCAGATTATACACACACACATAAAGTGCGAGACACACACACACACACACACACACACACAGACACACACACACACACACACACACACACACACACACACACACACACACAGAAAAACAAAAACACATATACACTCACAAAAATTGGATACAGGCAGAAGTAGATTATACAACAGCATCGACTTTATGTGTGTGTGTGTGTGTGTGTGTGTGCTCTGACTATCACACACCTCATTACTAAGGCTTCCAAAATAGTGTTGTTTCACTGATTCCTTCTAGTAGCTGGAGAGAGAGAGAGGTCTTTTCCTCTCTCTCTCTCACCCTTTATATTTCTCTCTCCTTTTTATCTTCAGCTCTCTCTCTCTCTCTCTCTCTCTCTCTCTCTCTCTCTCTCTGCTCTCTCTCTCTCTCTCTCTCTCTCTCTCTCTCTCTCTCTCCCCTCTGGTTCATTCCCTTTCCACCTTCGTCTCTCTGTTTCACTACCTACACCTTCCTTCCCCTCTCTTTCCCCTAACACAACCCCTCAACCAAATGCTCTCCCCTCTTCCGATTCGATTCTTCCCCTTATCACCCTTCCTCTTTCTCTTTTTCCCTCCATTTAATTCTTCTCCCCTTCTCCTCCTACCTCTCTCCTACCCTTCTGTCTTCCCCTCTCCGCAGCAAGGTACGTGTACACCCCAGACAATGGCTCCTTCTTACTGTACGCACACACACACACACACACACACACACACACACACACACACACACTGTATCTCAATATCTCATATCTCACTTCATAGAAAGACAGAATTATATTTTTTCAGTATTTTTTTTTTTTTTGGTAAACATTTAAATTACAGGAAGTGAAAACTGCTAAAATCGCATTGAAATTTTGAACTTTGGAATTTAAATTAAAGAGAACATTTATGGGTGAATATAAAGAGGAAATATTACGGATATCTTATGATAATAGTTGCCTCTGTATAAGGTCTTCTGCCTGCTTGGACTCTTCCGCTACGATACTAGAAGTTAGAGAAGGTCTTATGGAAATGGCTGGTCCCTGGGTGTTCCTCAAGGGGAGTATACACAATTGAACCTTCTCTAATTTATTCATTTACCTATAATTTATTAACTCATTCTATAATTTACCGATTTTTTGGGGCTGTTTTTCAGATTAATTTTTCATATGAGGAAAAAGTTTATAATTATATCTTGATCTTATTTTTTTTTTATTATTTTACGAAAATTTTCCCGACGAACTGAAAAACAAGAAGTTTAACCCTGCCTTCAGAGAGACTATCACACAGTAGCAACATAACAAGCTCGGTCTCCTCTTCCGGATATCCACATAGAAGAGTTTTAAGTTCAGTAACACTATCCACTAGCCCAGCGGAGCTAATAAGCGAGGAAAGTTGACGTTTGATGCAATAAACAAAAAAAATAAATAAATAAATAAAAAAAATAGCTCAAACTATACTCTGCTGGCCATCTTATAAACCTCCGTCTTATAAGTCCTATTTACTATGAGAAGTATAATGAAACAGTAGACAGTTTCATTATACTTTAGCTTGATGTTGAGTGGAGGATCATAAATCAATTGTGTAAAGGTTTCGTCTCTGAGATGGACTGTTGTTTTTTAGGTTAGGTTAGGTTTGGTTTGGTTAGGTTAGGTTAGGTTAGGTTAGGTTAGGTTAGGTTTGGTTAGGTCAGGTCTTAAGGTTCTTTATCGCTGTTGTAAATTGAATCTTATCTTGTGATGCTATTTTGTTTCTCTGATCGATGCTAAATAAAACAAAACACGAACCAAAGTTACATAATCTATACTCAAATAAATAATCCATTACATAGGCCTATACACCCATGTGCCTAATATATAATGAAATCTTAGCTAATTAAGGAGGAATTACTTACCATAACACCTATTATAAAGGGTAACTACAGATTTATCCTCACTAAAACAAAACAAAACATTAAAACACTACAATTATGGTATAGAAGTTAATGTGGAGTTTATAAAGTTAAATTTAACTAAAAAAGAATTATAGGTGGATGTTAATAATTATACATAAAGGCTAGAAAGGTTAGGTTAGGTTAGGTTGGGTTGGGTTAGGTTAGGTTAGGTTAGGTTAGGTTAGGTTAGGTTAGGTTAGGTTAGGTTAGGTTGGGTTAGGTTTGGTTAGGTTAGGTTAGGTTAGGTTAGGTTAGGTTAGGTTGGGTTGGGTTGGGTTAGGTTAGGTTGGGTTGGGTTGGGTTAGGTTAGGTTAGGTTAGGTTTGGTTAGGTTTCGTTGAGGTAAAGGTGTAGTGGATTAGCCAGCTGGTAGGGAGGTAATTACAGGAGTGTGTTGCATCAGCCGCCAGCAGCATCCTCCTCCTCCTCCTTCTCTCTCTCTAGTCTAGTATAATTACGAGTCACGTTGAGGATTTAACCCAAGCTGCTCCCGTAACTCAGCCTCACCTCCTTCTCCTCCTCTTCCTCCTCCTCCTCTTCCTCCTCCACCTCTTCCTCCACCTCTTCCTCCTCCTCCTCCTCCTCTTCCCCCTCTTCCTCCTCCTTCAGTACACAGTAGGAGGTACACACACACACACACACACCTCACAAAGCTCTCGTAAAATTAAATCAAAGAAGAATTAATCGAATGATTACCTAACCTAATCTAACCTAACGTAACCTAACCTAACCTAACCTAACTTAACTTAACCTAACCTAAAAGCGACAGAGTAATTTCGCATAGGTTAGGTTAGGTTAGGTTAGGTTAGGTTGAGCTTGATAAGCCTTGCAAAAAGGAAAAAAAAATATGTCGATCTTGTTCGTAGTCAATTTTTTTTAACATGGGATCGTTTGGTTGATCTTTCCTCTATCAAATAAAAACAAACAAACAAACAAACAAAAACAAACAAACACAGACACAAATAACTCAAGTCTGTATACAAATGATTCGTTTAACTCTACCACAAAAGGTGTAATGCAGTGAACTGACTTACCTGGCGTGACTGTTGTGTTCGTGAATTGACCTGAAAATTAGTTTATTGCACAAGAGTAACAGTGCGTAAATTACTGCTGCTGCTGCTGATCTGAAACTGGTGGAAAATATCTGCCAGGTTTCTCTCTCTTTCTCTGCTAAGCTGCTTCATATGTGACGAAAAGAGAGAGAGAGAGAGAGAGAGAGAGAGAGAGAGAGAGAGAGAGAGAGGTATAGCAGGAGAGGAGTTAGTAGTATGCCTCATTTACGAACTGAATTTTAAAATATTTCTATTATTTGATGTACTATGATTAAGCACAAAGTGGATTTTGAATCGTATTATGTTAGGTTAGGTTAGGTGTGATAACTTCTACATAATGATAAATATTAACGTAACTTCAAAATGGCTCTGTAGTCTCATGTAGATTATATCTGATACCTCATCCATGGAATACCTTAAGAGGCAGTATCAGGTGTCAGGGCCAGAGTGTTGTGGAGAGAATTTAGGTGGTGGGTGTAAAAAGGAGAACAGGTGAGACGGGCTACCTGGCTGAGATGATTACCGGGATTAAGGGCAGAATACCTTGTAAATATGGCTTAAGGTGAATTTGCTTGGTTTTTTTTAAAGGAAAGAGTTGGTGGGGAGCCTGGTGTGTGTGTGTGTGTGTGTGTGTGTGTGTGTGTGTGTGTGTGTGTGTGTGTGTCCCCGCTAAATAGAGATAAAGGAATAATCGGGTTTTTTTTATTGTTATGAATCCGGAAATTAATTTACATGTGAAAAAATTTACATTGTTTCATTATCACACAAGACGTCGTTTACAATCATGTGATATTCAAATTATACCTAAAGCGGGTTAGGTTAGGTTAGGTACGTTACGTTTTGTAAGAAGCTATTCATTTATATGTATTACTAGCAGAAACGCCGCCCTCCGGGCGGCTCATTCGCTAGGCCACGGTAGGACGCCACCCTCCGAGAGGCTCCGCATGTCTCACTGTTCAGTCCCCAAAACTTTTTCTTCCACCAATAGTTCATTAACGGTGTATGTAAGTTCCACCATATTTTTCACTACAACGGTACAGCAAAGTATATTTTTTTAGCATTAAACTGTTATTATTTTATTGTCTAATCATCACTACATATAACACCATCCATCATCACTACACCATCCATCATCACTACATACAACACCATCATCATCACTACATATAACACCATCCATCATCACTACAGATCGGTAAAGTAGTTTCCTAGATTCTCGTGCGGACACACAAACAAACAGACAGACTTCTTTGTTTTATATATATATAGATTACAAGGACAAATGATTAGATTTACTAAAAATGTTGACTGAAGTGAGAGAAAACGCAAGGAAAAATCTCAACAAATATTGGATCGTCGGCCATTACCTTGCCAACACTTGTATTGACGCCTTAATGAGCCGCGAGACACTGGTGCTGAGTTTAGAACATTCCGTTCTTACTGCCTTAATTCTCTGACGCTGTTGTACACGACCGAGTTAAATGTGCCCACGGGTGAACCAATAGGCTGCTGACACGCCGGACAACATTGATGGCCATGTAAAATTTTGACTATATAGGCCGAAATACTGTTGTTCGAAAGTGCATCTGCTAGCATGTATTGGCAAGGGCAGCCCGGAACCTTCAGGAACTCCGCCGAGTGGGTCCCATAGGCCACCCTTCTTGGCCAACCTCCTTAGGTGCGGAGGCAGCAGAGAGTCTTCAGGACTCCGCCGAGAGGGCCAGAACAGCCGCCCTCACGCCCCAAAGGAGTGATGCTAGCGAAGGTCCCGCTGGACCCCCGAGTAAGGTTAAGATTTTTCCTCTATTTATCTCTAAGACTGAGAGAGGGAACACTAGCTATTGACGCTAAGAGTATCTACTGCCATATAGTGATATATTTATTACTTATTCTCAAGTGGCGTTCACAACACACCGAGACTTTGGTGTTTGTTTCTGTGAGTGAGGAATACAGTCCCCAGTAACTTACATAAGGTATAGGTATATAGTCCCCAGTAACTTATATAAGGTATAGGTATATAGTCCCCAGTAACTTACATAAGGTATATACTGGTATTAACAATATTAACAGTAATTACCACTACTTACAGGTGTTATGTTGACGTTTCATATTTTGATATTTATAGATAAGCAGCTAATGAAGTGCTAATTTTTCACGATACTAATACGAGTTTCTCTTTTGTGTACGTGTGAGCAGCGCTGACGACTACACGAGGGGGTACATGCAAAGTAAAGCCATGGTAGGATACGAGGGGAAGGTGTTCTGGCCCCCACCTACGAAGTTCCGCTCTACCTGCCCTGTTGACGTCACCTACTTCCCCTTCGATGACCAGACCTGTATCCTCAAACTCGGCTCTTGGATATACGACGGTTTCCAGGTGAGTGAGTGAGTGAGTGAGTGAGTGGTGAGTTGAGAGGTGAGTTGAGTGAGTGAGTGAGTGAGTCATAAGATGTACAGACAGATGTTTTAGGTGAAGTTCAAAAGAAGAAAGTACAGTTGGTGACATTTCCGACTAGTACACTCAGTATTGTCAGTACACCCTATCCGTGAGTTGTGAACCCCGAAAGTATCGACTCGTGAATCCGAAGAATTCACTAGTGAGGTGGGCCACGGGGGGGTCGGTGTGTGAGTGGGTGGCGGGTTACGGGGGTTGAGGTGGGTGTTCGGGGCTAGAGGGATGGTGAGAGGGTTAAGGAGCAACGCAGTTTTTATTAAACAAGAATATAAATACATAGGGCAAAACACAAAGTGTGCTTAGAATGTGTTACTGCAGATTACGGTGATATTCCCGGTTTGTGCTACAGGTCTGAGCGATTTTTTCAGGTTTTTTATGCAACTCTCGCGTAATCTAGGGGTGACAGAGGAGGGGCTGGAGTCTCAATATTATTGATTATTGATATATTGTCTTTTGCCGTAAACATATACCCAGAGGAGTTGAGAAACTACATTTATTATAAGTAACATTTATGTGTGAATGACAATAATAAGTCAGTTGACAGTAGTTCATCTGTTGCAAGCATTTCCTGTTTGGTTATAGTATCAATACAGATTACCAAATAGAGCGTCAATGACTTCTGTCTACTAGACGGTACAGTTAAGGTGAGATGGTGTGACGTAAGGAGACTTACAACTAATCATTATCAACCATAAACCACCATAATTAACTAACCATCTTACCCTGACCACCACAACTAATCATTATCAACCATAAACACCATAATTAACTAACCATCTTACTCTAACCACCACAACTAATCATTATCAACCATAAACCACCACAATTAACCAACCACCTCACCCTAACCACCACAATTAACTAACCATTCTAAACCAATCACCACAACTAACCAACCACCTCACCCTAACCACCCCCAACTAACCTCCCCAATAAACGATCCCACCCTAACCACCCCAACTAAGCACCCCCAACAAGACAGATAGTTATGGTAGATCTAAACACCTCCCTCCTCCTCCTCCTCCTCCTCCTCCTCCTCCTCCTCCTATCCTCCTCCTCCTCCTCCTCCTCCTCCCTCCTCCTCCTCCTCCACACAGTCTGCGATTAGATGATGATTAATTCAATTCAATATATTATTTGTCCCGAGTGCTGACGAGGAAGTAGGAGATGGGGTGGTGGCAATGTCGGTGGCAGTGGCGGAAGGGAAGTGGCAAGAGGGTAGTAGGGAGTGATAGTGGTTGGGGTGGTGGCAGTGGCTGTAGGGGGTTGGTAATGGTGGGGGGGGTGGCAGTAACAGCTGGGGGAAGGGTAACTGTGAGTGACAGCCGTTACTTCCCGTTGTGGTCAAATTGAGGATCTCTGTGTAAGGGAAGGAAGGAAGGAAGGAAGGGAGGAAGGAAGGAAGGAAGAGAACTGCAGCTGTGGAAATTCTTGAGTCACAGCTACTGAAACTGTAGGAAGGAAGGAAGGAAGGAAGGAAGGAAGGAAGGAAGGAAGGAAGGAAGGGAACTGTAGCTGCGGAAATTCTTGAGTCACAGCTGTGGAAACTAAGGTTATTTGAGCGAGAATTTCCTGAGATAAAACAGCGAAAATTGTCTTGAGTTAGTCAGCTAAACTTCCACTGGAGCCATGAATTGTGTGATTACAACGGCGCAAACTTATTGGCTTACGTGGGTGAAACTATCGAACTCATGACGTCACCAACTATTAAATGACGTCATGAGAGGATAATGGTTTGCTTTGTCCACTATTTAGGGTGTTGACTGTGTCCGTTATTTAGAGGGTTTCCTATTGGTGAAAATGTTACCTTTGTAGTTCTGTATATCAAGAAGTTTACCTCACGTTGATACAGTACATAAAATTTCTCATTTATTTTACGTCTCCTGATTTCGTATTTTCTTTTTGTTTCTTTGTTTCTTTGTTTCTTTGTTTCTTTCTTTTGTTTTCGTATTTTCTTTGTTTGTTTCTTTGTTCCTTTCTTTGTCTTGTTTTCGTATTTCCTTTCTTTCTTTCTTTCTCTTGTTTTAGTATTTCTTTGTTTGTTTTTCTTTCCTTCTTTCTTTCTTTCTTTCTTCCTTTCTTTCTTTCTTCCCGCCCTCTACTACACCGTCAGGACCTGCTGGTGTTAAGGGCGTGATCAGCTTGGCCGCGCTGTAGTCGTCTCTCCAGTCGTATTTATGATCAGCTGATTACTCGCCAGGACAAAATGATCTCCAGTTGTGATCAGCGAAACGGTCGTAGATTTTCCTGCCGAGTCCCACATTTTCTTTAACATGTGGGAGGGGGAGGGGAAAGATTTTTATGTATTGTCTGTGTGTATAGAGGAAAAAAAAGTCTTCCTTCCAACATATGTGGGGGAAAAAATCTCATATCTTACCTGTGTGTGGGGGAAAAAATCTCATATCTTACCTGTGTGTGGGGGAAAAATCTCATATCTTACCTGTGTGTGGGGGAAAAATCTCATATCTTACCTGTGTGTGGGGGAAAAATCTCATATCTTACCTGTGTGTAGGGACAAGATGGCTCATTGATAAATTATTCCAGTTCTTATACTCGAGAGTCAATGTTGGTAAGATATTAAATCCAGGTTACTATATCAATTTTATTTTCATTTATTAATTCATATTTTTACCTTTACTCTCCTTGTGATTATTCCTTTCACAACCTGGAATAATTATTAAGTTATTAAATAAATCAATATAACCCCATCACAACCCGGGCTTAACACAAGTAATACACATGTTTCTGTTTACTCAACCCGTAAAGAACTAACTTGTTAATCTGCTAATTTACAGTCACATAAAATTCTGTCTTTCAAAACAGCGTAAAAAAAAATATAGAGTAAAAACGCTTTAATGAAACGTATTTACACCTGTACACGACACACAGGTTGTATAAAACACCATTGTAAGCTTTCCATCAACAATACTTACCTGAGAATTCAACTTAATATCCACATAAATATTGACATGGAGCTTTGTGTGTGTGTGTGTGTGTGTGTGTGTGTGTATGTGTGTGTGTGTGTGTGTGTGTGTGTGTGTGTTGATCTAATAATTATCATCTTATTTTCTTAGTACAACAACAAGTAAAAAATAATAATAATAATCTTGACTATAAAAAAAATATAATTATTCTTGACTAATTTGTTTTCCTACCGACCAGGATTAATAAAAAACAAAACATTTTATCATTAAAGGAAGGAAAAACAACATGATTGATAGGTTATCTTTGGTAGTCTGGTGAAAATAATCCAAAACATTGCGTCGATGATAAAGTTGTTTTGACCGAGAGAACGAGACAAAATATTGCTGTGTCTCGTGGAGATAATTGAGAGAGATTGAGATAATGTTTGTTTCTACAGAGAGAAGACATTAATGAAACGAGGAGTAGAGAGAAAAAAGAAGATAATAATTGTCAGTGTTAATTTACGTTTATTTTTGTAAATGATAAGGTAAGTTTTTAACCTATGACGTTAAATCAACAGTTCAAAAATGGCGTCGGAATTATACTGAGGCTATAGTAATTATTATATAATTTTATCTTAATTACCACATGTACCACCCTTGTACCGTTCTGTACCACATGTACCACCCTTGTATCGCCCTGCACTACATGTACCAACCTTGTATCGTTCTACACCACATGTACCACCCTCTCTCTCTCTCTCTCTCTCTCTCTCTCTCTCTCTCTAGGTACAGTACAGTTGCCAACACGTGTAATGTCCCTACCCCTAGACTGCCATACCGTACATGTGGCAAGGTCGAAATCGCTCTATCAATGAATCGATAACTTGACCAGAGCAGTTATCAAAAAAAATTCTGTCAGCATTTAGCGTATTGTGAGATTTATGCTGAGCTAAATGAATGATGTAATGTTTGTAAAAAGAAGCATTGTTTATGATTACAGCAAAATATGGAACTTGGTGTAGATAATAATAGTGTTACTTTATCTTGTCGGATACTTTTTTGCCATTGGTCGGCATTCTCGGGTGGTTGGGCAATTCTCTTGTTACGCACTGTTGGCAAGTACTGGTGGGCATGAACTGGCTCAAGAGTGTAATTACCATTCTGATGGCTCTCTTTTGGGATGTTAATCAATCACCTGACTGTCTCCAACATATCAGACTGTTACTCCCCCCTCCCCCCCCCCATCCCCCACCCCGTTGAGGACGATACCGTACCCCACAAGCACCGAGTCTCCCAAAACACAGGGTACAGACAATCTCATATTACCATTCTATGAAATCACGCTGGTGGAAACATGAAAAGTTGGAAGAGGAAAATGTTACGAGACAAACATGACTACAATAACATTCTCAAGATACCGTGACCGAAATACGACGTGAGAATGGGGAGTTGAAAGGGAATCTGTTGAGCGTCTTGGCTGAATATGTGAGAAGAAAAAAAAACTTTGATTTTTTTATTAAGCTTACAAGATGGAAACTGGGATTTTTCTTGACTTTATTAACCAGGTGTATTTGTTTGTGTTTGACTGGGATTTTTCTTGACTTTATTAACCAGGTGTATTTGTTCGTGTTTGTTACAGGTGGACGTGACCAATAGGACAGCAGAGGTAGACCTGACCAATTATATTCCCAATGGAGAGTGGGAGCTCCTGGAGGCGAGGATCATCAGAAACGTTATCTACTACTCCTGCTGCCCTGAGCCCTTCCCTGACGTCACTATCACCATCACTATTAGGTAGGGTAAAGTCTCTGTCACTATCAGGTGTGTTGATGTCACTATTATCATCACTATCAGGTGTGTTGACGTCACTATCACCATCACTATCAGGTGTGTTGACGTCACTATCACCATCACTATCAGGTAGGGTAAAGTTACTGTCACTATCAGGTTTGTTGATGTCGCTATTATCATCACTATCAGTTTGGTTGAAGTCACTATCACCATCACTATCAGGTGTATTGAAGTCACTATCATCATCACTTTCATTATTAGGTGTTTTGACGTCATTATCCAATCACTATCAGATGGGTTAACACTATCAAGTGGTTGAAGTCATTATTACTATCGCTATCAGGTGTGTTGACGTCACTATCAGGTATGTTGACGTCATTATCTATTGTGTTGACGTCATACCATATCTTTAACCATTAACCATCATTACCATAATATCTCACAGCTACCAATTTAATGCCAGTGTAAACATTGTCTTACCCTCCTCCCCTGCCAGACGCAAGACGCTCTATTACATGTACAACGTGGTCCTCCCCTGCATGATGATGTCGGTGTTGACGCTGCTGGTGTTCTGTCTCCCGCCGGATTCAGGAGAGAAAATCGCCCTCGGTGTCACGGTCCTGCTCGCCTTCAGCGTCTTTATGCTCGCCATCGCTGAAAAGATGCCCGAGACCTCTGAATCCATCCCGCTGATTGGTGAGTTCTTGTTTACATCCATGAAAGAGGATGGGTTTTCTAGGGAGGTGATTGGTTGATTGGTTCTTGTAATTTTGGTGAGGTTATGACGTCATCTGTATCTCGTGTGGTTATTGGTTGATCTGTTGTGGAAGTTTGATAGCTGATCTGTATCGTGTGAGTTGATTGGTTCTCGTCTTTTTGTTGGTGTGTGTGTGTGTGTGTGTGTGTGTGTGTGGATGTGTTTTTTTTTTGCATTATATTTTGCATTTAATCAAACTAATGAGTAAAGAATAAGACTAAGTATTATTATCCTGACAGGTGTTGGGGGTGGTCAAGGAAGGTAAGTTTTGATGGCAGCCAGGTGTGAAGTATAGATATGGTGGTGGTGGAAGTGCTAATTAGACCGCCTCGTTATGAATTCAATATTTACCTCTATTTATAACAAGATGAATCGGTAAGTGCCATTTGAGTTGTTAATTATAGTATTGTCATTCTCACATTTATCCGATCGTTATTTACATTACATTTTGGCTCATCATTTTGCGTATATTTTCCTTCTTGTTTTTTCCCGATCAGGAGATGACGGGAGATATTACTGAAATTCCCGGGAGATACGAGTAATAGCCTTCAATATTGACCTAATTGCTTCCTTTGGCTCACGATCGTCACCACAGGTCGACGGATGAGATGAGACTCCCTCCTCTCTGTGTTTACCCAACGATAGCTTATCAACACACACACACACACACACACACACACACACAGTTGATTCAGATTCATGTTCCTCTCATATTGACTCGTGTGATTCACTTCCTTTGACCTTGACCTCTTTTCTTCTTCCTCACTCCTCCTCCATCCAACCTCCCTACACACGCACACACTCACACACACTCACACACACACACACACACACACACACACACACACACTCTACATGCTCGTCCGAACTCCAAACTCCATTTCACTTGTTTTTGGAAGCTTGTTGTTTTAGTATGACCTGAACACTTGTATTCCTCACAGTAAGACAGAATATTAATTACACTACCCTATAATGGACTTGTCTTATAACTTCTGTAATATCCCAACTAAACTACAGTACATTCAATACAAATATTAACCCCCCCCCCCTCTCCCTCTTTCTGTAATACTGTACCCCACATTACCTTACACGTTACTGAACTCCCTATTACATTGATTTTCAGGATCATAAGTAACCTATTCTTCCTTACCTATTTTGTTTGTCATGTGATAGACTGTGACGTGTTTCATTGTTGTGTTATATAGTGTTTACGTTTCTCTACCAGTGTTGGGAACTTTGTACTTTCCTTCTCTTGGGCTTTGTTTATTTACCTGTTGTTAAAACTTGTTATACACCTGTGTTCGTTTGCTTCCTGTTCTTGTTTTACCTTTTAACTGCATTAACCACTTGCCCTTGTCGTTTGTTTCCTCTCTCTCTCTCTCTCTCTTACTCGTTTCCCTTTGCCTGCCTCAGTTACCCCTCACCTGTTCCCTTACCTGTCTCAGTATTCCCTCACCTGTTCCCCTCACCTGCCTCAGTATCCCCTCACCTGTTCCCCTCACGTATCTCTCTCATCACTTCGAGTTTCCACACACACACACACACACACACACACACACACACACACTTACGAGACTCACCCCACACAGGCAGTCATCGTCATCATTGTCGTTGAAAGGTAAATGGAGGACTCGTACGTCTAGAAGAAGAGAGACTGTGAAGGAGGAATAAGTCATCTCTTAGTATCTAAAGGGAAGGAAGATTGTGAGGTGGTGGAGAAAGGGATAGGCTTGTATATACCTAGAGGGGGAGGGAGGTGGTTGTGAAGGGAGAAGGAACAGCTAATCTCAGGTACACACCTTGAGGGAGGGAGGGAGGGAGGGAGACTGATGAATGGAGCCAAGGGAGGGTGGGAGGGAGGGATTTGAGTGGAGCAGATCACAAAGCCTTGCATATACAGCACTGCCAGGGAGGAAGGGAGGGAAGGAAGGGAGGGAAGGAAGGCAGGAGGAAGGAAGGAGAGAGGAGGGGGGCTGATACCCCTGTCCTGTAATTGACTTAGTGAACTGCAGGTAACACTGTGTTGCTTCGTTCTGCACAGGTGTGTTGGTGGAAATCTCTCTCTCTCTCTCTCTCTCTCTCTCTCTCTCTCTCTCTCTCTCTCTCTCTCTCTCTCTCTCTCTCTCTCTCTCGTTTACAGTAACTCAGCTTAACTGTATAATACAAGCCAAGAGCTAGGCCACTGGGTCCTCATTGTCACTCTGAGAAAAATCCGCAGTACTGACGAAGTGGCTCCTCCTTCCTCAGTAGACTTACCACATTGCTATAACACACACACACACACACACACACACACACACACACACACACACACTATGATAAACCTTCACTCGGGTGGAATCAGTTGTTTTTTAGTAGAGTAAATGTTTGAACGAGTTACACAGAAATGTTGTGGAAAAAAATGTGGATGTTTTTTTTTTTTTCATTTTCAGTGACCAAATCGCGTTAACTTCCCGACAAACGGACGTATATTTTAGGTAGCAAAATTGAGTTGCTTTTTGTGTTGTTAGTTTTCCATGCCTTACGTCAAGTATTTCCATTGACACCTAAAAGCGTCAAGAATAGATTTTGTTTTCATACATGATACATAATTGATATATAATAATACTTGTGTAGTTTATATGAGGCTGTAAACATGATTATTGTATACATATTATGATTCACCTTAAGATTAATCACCCTAACCTAACGCTTCCCTAACCTAACCTAACCAAACCAAATCAAACCTAACCCAACCTAATCCAACCTAATCCAACCTAACCTGACCTAACCTAACCTGACCTAACCCAACCCAACCTAACCTAACCTAATCCAACCTATCCTAACCCAACCTAACCTAATCCAACCTATCCTAACCCAACCTAATCTAACCTAACCTAACCCCCACTAGCAGCATTAGGGTGTTTAATCTTCAGGTGAATTAAGCTGGGAAGGGAAGGATCATTTTCAGGTTAAAAATATTCAGCATTTTTTTAATTTTTTTTCGGAATCTGTTTGGTTTTTTTTTTGTCCTTGTAGTTCGTTTTCTTCTCTTTTTTTCTTTCTTTTCTTTTTATTTTATCTTTCTTTGTCTCTCTCTCTTTTTCTACAGGTTTTATTCTCCTGTTTGGTAATAATTCTTCCTCATCCCTCTCATCATTACCTTTCCCTCCTTCCCCCCCTCACTACCCTCCCCTTGCCCCACCACCTCCCTTCGTCTCCCCACTACCCTCATCTCCCCTACCCCCCTTGCAGCCCCCACCACCTCCTTCGTCTCCCCACTACCCTCATCTCCCCACTACCCATCTCCCCTACCCTCCCCTCGCCGCTCAAACTCCCCTCCCCTTATTACATATTAAGTCAATACACAGAATTTTTCCTCTTAATTCTTTGTTTCATTTCCTCTTTCCTTCCCTGTTGTCCTCCCCACCACCCTTTTCCCCCTTTCCATCCCCTTTCCACCCTTTCATCCCCCCTTTCCACCCCTTTCATCCCCCTTTCCCCCTTCATCCCCCTTTCCATCCTTTTCCTTCCATCATCTTTTTCCACATAATCAACAGTCTCTTTAATATTCTCCCTCTCATTTCTTTAAGGGTGAATTTGCATTTTAATTCTCTCTCTCTCTCTCTCTCTCTCTCTCTCTCTCTCTCTCTCTCCATACTTGTTTCCAATTCTTAAAAAAAAAAACCACTTGATTTAATATCCCTCTGAAGAGTTTATTACGGGAACTCATGGCTCTTATAATTGCTCTGGGAGTCACTTTGATCGACGATTTTTTTCAGGATTTACTCGTCTGGTTGTACAAGTTTGTTATTATTTTTGTTTTGGTGTTTGTTTTGGAATTACTTGAAATTCAGATTCATGTTGTATTTTGTTTTTGAGTTACTTGAAGTTTCCCTCTTACCTTCCTTTACTTTTCTGTCTCTCTGAATCTCCTTTCTCTCCTTCCCTTCCTTCTTCCATAATCCCTCCCTCCATCCCTCCCTCCTTCCCTCTTACCTTCCTTTACTCTTCTGCCTCTCTGAATCTCCTTTCTCTCCTTCCCTTCCTTCTTCCATAATCCCTCCCACCCTCCCTCCTTCCCTCCCTCCTTCCCCCTTTCTCTCCATCTCGCTCTGTGGTGGAAGGAAAAAAAATTATTGTAAGGAACTATCACGTGCTGTGCCAGGTAGGAAAATTACCTTTACGACAGGTGAATAGGGGAATTCCCGGGAGACTTTACTTTGCAGGTTCGACAGATAGAGGGTCTTTGTAGTCTCCCTTGGGCTGTGCTATCCTGAGGGGGGGAGGGGGTGGTTGGAGGAGGGAGGTGAGTGGGAGGAGAAGGTGGTGGTGGTGTGAGGAAGATGAGGGAGGGGGTGATGGGGGGGTGTGTGGAGAAGGCAGGTGAGGGTATGGGGAAAGGATGTGATTGGTATCAAGAGAGTGAGGAGATGAGGGGAGTGTTATGTGTGAAGTAAAGAGGCCTATACTGTTTATCTCTCTCTCTTTCTCTCCTCTCTCTCTCTCTCTCTCTCTCTCTCTCTCTCTCTCTCTCTCTCCAGCTACAGACAGCCACGCCTCTAACCACCCACTCTCCACTTTTTCCCCTACGAGGAATCTGCCTGACAGCGGTAATGACCATCACCTCCATCAGTATCATCATGACCATCATCGTGTTGAACTGCCATTACCGAGGACCTATCAGCGTGGTGCCCGCCCTGGATGAGAAAATTGCAGCACCTCTCTCTCTCTCTCTCTCTCTCTCTCTCTCTCTCTCTCTCTCTCTCTCTCTCTCTCTCTCTTTCTCTCTCCTCTCTCTCTCTCTCTCTCTCTATTTACCTTTCTCTCATCTTATTGTCGTCTTTCAACTGTTATTTGTCCGTTTGTCCCTTCACATGTCCTCTCGCTTACCCCTGTCAATTCCCTCATCCCCTCCACCCACTAACATCCCACTCCTCACTAAGCATCCTACTCACCCCCTCACATCCTCTTACTCACTCCCTCTCTCCAACTCAGTACTCTCTCATCCCTTGCCTCTCACATCCCCCTCACCTCCTCACATCCCAATCACCCCTTCGCTCCCTCTCTCATCCCATTCTCCCTCACCTCACACCCACTCCCACCCCCACTCATACCAACTCACCCCCTCTCATCCCTCACCCCTACTACCACTTTCCCACCCCCACTCATCCCATCACCCTCTCGCATCCCTCACCCCTCATCTCTCACCCATCTCGCCACTCATACCCACTCACCCCTCTCACATCCCACTCACCCCTCTCACCTACCACTCACATCCCACTCATACCCACTCACCCCTCTCACATCCCACTCACCCCTCTCACCTACCACTCACACCCCACTCATCCCACTCACCCCTCTCGCATCCCACTCACCCCTCTCACATCCCACTCACATCCCACTGAACCCTCACATACCACTCACACCTCACTCACCCCACTCACATCCCACTCACCTCTCACACATCCCACTCACCCCACTCACATCCCACTCACTCCACTCACATCCCACTCCTCCCTCTCACATCCCTACCCACTTAGTTATACTTGTTTTGTTAACCCTTGACCCGAGAAGCCTGTCTACACAAGAAAGCTTTTAACATCTGTTGTAAATGAAGGTAAAACTTTCCTAATTATCTCAGCACCTTACGTTTTAAGGCCCGTTAAATAGGCCCCATTCCTATTAGATCTCATTCCTATTAGTGCTTATTCCTATTAGTTCTCATTCCTATTAGTCTGCATTACTGTTAATTCCCATTCCTATTAGTCATCATTCCCGTTAGTTCTCATTCATGGGTGGTTCCCATTCCTTTTAGTGCTTATTCCTGTTAGTTCCCATTCCGATTATTTTCCATTCCTATTAGTTTTCATTCCGATTAGTTCTCATTCCTATTAGTTCTCAATTTTGTTAGTTCCTATTCCTAATTAGTTCCTATTCCTAATTAGTTCCCATTAAAGTTGAGTTACCATTATTCATGAGGCCCATTAGGTCTTTGTCCACAAATTGAAGGGGTGATTACGCTAAGTTGGTCCCTATTAGAGAATGGCGCCTATTAGAAGTGAATCCCTATTTCAATGGGACTTCCAAGACAGCCAGGTATTAGACGTAGTTACCTTGCTGTAGAAAATATAATGGAAAGGTAATTGGAATAATTATTACTCCTATTTTCATTATAATTTATTCAGAAACCTTAAACTAAATATGTGTGACAGACTTGATATGTAGTACACCTGAACCACACCTGACCCACACCTCACCCACACCTGAACCACACGTTAACCACACCTTAACCACACCTTGATTAAGAGACTAATTATACAGCCTCTTTACAAAAAATGTCTTCCATCACTGATTAGATCTGACGTCACTGGTAACACCTCCCTAGATACGACGATTGGAAATACGTTTACTCTTAACCAATCCGTAGCATGAGCAGGTGATTAGAGTGCGTGAGAGGTGTTGATTAGAGTTCGTGGGGCTTGATTCACACCTTCCTTACTGCTGTCAATTGCTGTTGTAGGGTGGTTGTTAATTATGTGCTAGCCTGCTGTAAACTCTTGCTGTAAACTCTTGCTGTAAACTCTTGCTGTAAACTTTTGCTGTAAACTTTGTTATTGGATCTTACGTGTCTCTTCTTGTTCTTGTTATTCTTGTTCTTATTCGTCTTGTTTTTGTTCTTCTTGTTCTTGTTCTTGTGCTTCTTGATTGTGTTCTTGTTTTTGTTCTTCTTGTTTTTTGTGTTTCTTGTTCTTGTTCTTCTTGTTCTTGTTCTTGTGCTTCTTGTTCTTGTTCTTCTTGTTCTTGTTCTTGTTCTTCTTGTTCTTGTTCTTCTTGTTCTTGTTCTTCTGTATTATTATTATTATTATTATGCTGTTTACCCATTATCACCACACTTAATATTCTTATATATGTTTACAGTATTATATATTTTTTCTCTTCTTGTTTACTCTGCTTAAATGACCCCTGCTTAAGTGAACCCTGCTTAAGTGAACCCTGCTTAAGTGACCCCTGTTTAAGTGACCCCTGCTTAAATGACCCCTGCTTAAGTGAACCCTGCTTAAATGACCCCTGCTTAAGTGACCCCTGCTTAAGTGAACCCTGCTTAAATGACCCCCTGCTTAAGTGACCCTGTTTAAAGTGACCCTGTTTAAGTGAACCCTGCTTAAGTGAACCCTGCTTAAGTGAACCCTGTTTAAGTGACCCTGTTTAAGTGAACCCTGCTTAAGTGACCCTGTTTAAGTGACCCTGTTTATGAACCCTGCTTAAGTGAACCCTGCTTAAGTGAACCCTGCTTATGAACCCTGCTTTATGAACCCTGCTTAAGTGACCCTGTTTAAGTGACCCCTGTTTAAGTGAACCCTGCTTATGAACCCTGCTTAAGTGACCCTGTTTATGACCCTGTTTAAACCCTGCTTCCCCTGCAAGCTTAAGAACCCTGCTTAAGTGAACCCTGTGAACCCTGCTTATGAACCCTGCTTACCCTGTTTAAGTGACCCTGCTTAAGTGACCCCTGTTTAAGTGAACCCTGCTTAAGTGAACCCTGCTTAAGTGAACCCTGCTTAAGTGAACCCTGCTTAAGTGAACCCTGCTTAAGTGAACCCTGCTTAAGTGACCCCTGTTTAAGTGAACCCTGCTTAAGTGACCCCTGTTTAAGTGAACCCTGTTTAAGTGAACCCTGCTTAAGTGAACCCTACTTAAGTGAACCCTGCTTAAATGACCCTTGCTTAAGTGACCCCTACTTAAGTGACCCCTGCTTAAGTAACCCCCCTTGCATGGCAGTCCTTCCAACCTCTAGAATATTATATTTCCCTGCTTTCCTGAACCTTGATTGAACACCTGCTATATGCTTCTTAATTACCACCATCTCTCACCTGTAACCCTTCCCTCCCACACACCTGCTGACAGACACCTTACTCATCCTCCTCTCTGCTTTATCTGCCTTCGCCATTATAAGCTACAGGTGTTATTTAAAATTTTAATCAGAATTCCTTCCATCCAAATGACAAAACTTTTTTCATCATTAAAAAAATTTATATGATTAATTATTGGATTTTTTTTTGAGATGATGGGTGATTAATTGGGTGAATATTTGGTTCTTGTTTTGAGTGATATGAATTTTATGGTTGAGTGGGAAGGAGGGGAAGGTAGGGGGTTGGGGGGGGGTTGTTGCTTGTTGGTGTTGTGAGGGTAAGAAAGATTACAGTAAGTGGTTCCTCTGTTATATTGTGTAATGTTATGGTGTTTGGTGTAACCTGGCGTTTGTATTATTATTATTGTTATTATTATTATTATTATTAGTTGTAGTATTGTTATTTGTATTATTATTATTATTATTATTATTATTATTATTATTATTATTATTGAAATTTAAAAAGGGACTCAATAAATAAGACAACTTAGCCCTCGTTCACGCTTGTAATCAATGTACCGTGTTGTACCGCTGCTTACCTGAGTGGCAAGTTACCTGTACCATCTAAGTGTTGACTGGCAAGACACCTTTAACGTCCCAGAGCACTGATTGACCTACTTTGTGTACGAGAGTTTGTCTATTGGTCAGATCCACTATATCATTGTTACACGATATAGTGACTTATGTAGTAACGAACATACGGGAGTTTTACGATAGAAATAGAAAACTTGATATATCGTTTGGTGATACATGAATAAAGGTTATCGTAATGTGTTAAAGTTATGTCTTAGTCTGGGACGATTTGTAGGTTCAGCGTCGTCCAGGTTCACTCGTTAAATATGACCAAAATATACTCTCTGTGGTCATAACCTGAAGGAGACTCAAGCGGCGTCCACATGCCATAAAACAGACAGTGCCAAGGCAGGAGGAGGCTAGCGCAGGTGAGTCTGGCGTTGCACTGACCATGAGTGTTTGCCGTGGATGGTATAATCTTGCTCGGTTACGTTCATCATTTGTTCAAGACGTAAACAGATGCCACAGGGAGACTCAACATTCACACAACTTCTTTGGAGGAAAATTTTTGGGGAAAAATAGTATGAAGATATAAAAGAAAATATCCATAACCAAACTGCAAGAACCCATTTCAAATATTTTTTTCCGCTAAATCAAAAATTCTTTCAACGGCGCGTCTACGCATTCCCGACTTCCAGGAATGTGTAGATGCGCTCTTTACACACATATAGATATAATACATTTGTTTTGCTTGGTCCACGAAATAAACTGACAGACATTAGAGTTTCGTTATTATTTCTGTTGTCATAAGTAACATCATCATTGCTTAGTATTTCTCGTGTGTCAACTAAACCCCCTTACACCACACCGCCTGCATTATGACCCCTCGCTGTCAGGTCCCGGCCAGAGGTAATATACTTCGTTCCGCCACGCACCTCTGTCTGGTCACCCTCCACCTACTTGAAAATTATTGAATGAATTAGCATCGAAAAAAATAATTAAAAGTTTACTAAATGTTGCCGTTGACGTTTATAATTATCATGAAATAAAGATCAAAGTAATATTTCTATGTTAGAATAATGTAGTGTTTCTTATGCCATGTTTACCGCCACCGTCACAAACACCATTTACGTGTGTGTGTGTGTGTGTGTGTGTGTGTGTGTGTGTGTGTGTGTGTATAGAGTCACATGTGTGTTTTTCAGGTGTGTTTGTGGATACTTGTGTTCCTTGTGTATAAAGAAGTGTCTGTAGGGTATGTTTGGATTATCCACAAATTCCTCTAATCAACTCAAGATTATTTATCTTAAATTCTACACATTTTTAGTCTCTATTTCTTTATATATAAATTTAAAAAAATCACTGTTTTTCTCATGGATGTATTAATATTAAGAGTTAATTCCTGATTAGTAAATGCCCATCTATAGAAGCAAAAATTCCATATACAAATACTCATATCATTTAATTCTTTCAATAAATGCCCACAAAATAAATTCACTTGGGTAAAATCTTCACAGGGAGCCATCTTTAACCACTCATATATGGTATGTGTTATTTATTGAAGACCCTCATCTATTCGTTAACTTCCTTCAAGCCACTTAGGTAAATTAAACATTGTCTTAACCACATACTGAGAGCTTATTAAAGAGAAGGAAGGGAGAGAGAGGGAAGGGGAGAGGGAGGGAGTGAGGGAGAGAGGGATGGAAGGGCAAATTTCATGTTACTTCATAAATTATAATCGTGTATGACCATCCAATCTAGTTCATATTTTTTCCACCATAGTAAATCATTATTGTGGAAGAAACTAAGGTACGAGTTTATTCAGTTTATTTTAATATATATAATCTGAAATTTATTCTCTGTGTGGCTGAAGTTCTGAAATCTATTTATTGTTTTGTTAATTTATTTTTTTTTACAACATTTTTCCGCTATATTTCCGAGACTTTTTGCCTGTTGTTATTGTTATGTATTGTATTGTATTTCACCTTTGCTTTGATGGCGGGCATGTGACGTGATCTTAGTTTATGCCTCACTCCCTCCTTCCTTCCTTCCTTCACTCTCTCTCTCTCTCTCTCTCTCTCTCTCTCTCTATGTCTCTCGCTCCATCACAGTGCATATGTTTCGGCTTCAGTGTGTGTGTGTGTGTGTGTGTGTGTGTGTGTGTGTGTTTGTGTGTGTGTGTGTGTGTGTGTGTTTGTGTTTAGCTCATTCCATTCGTCTGTTTTTATATATATATAACAAATATGTAGAATAAACAGGAATGACGATAACCCCTACGACCTCTTGTCATTGTAAGTTAATCCTTAAGTGAATTGTTACTTAAATTGTGTTTGTTTTTTCTTCTAAGTGTTTTTTCTAAGTAACGTTAAGTATTGTCAGTTTGTAATTTCCCGCATGTATATTTTATTATTCGTTTACTTGTCAAAATAAAAGTGTTTAAGAATTGGTCATTTTTTTATTAAGAGTGACACAGACTTAAGAGTGACATAGACTTGAGAGTGAGATAGACTTAAGAGTGATATAGACTTGAGAGTGACAGACTTAAGAGTGACACAGACTTAGGAGTGACATAGGCTTGAGAGTGACACAGACTTGAGAGTGAGATAGACTTGAGAGTGACAGACTTAAGAGTGACACAGACTTAAGAGTGACATAGACAAGAGAGTGAGATAGACTTAAGAGTGACACAGACTTGAGAGTGAGATAGACTTAAGAGTGACATAGACTTGAGAGTGACAGACTTAAGAGTGACACAGACTTAGGAGTGACATAGGCTTGAGAGTGAGATAGACTTAAGAGTGACATAGAATTAAGAGTGACATTAACTTAAGAGTGACACAGAGTTAAGAGTGACACAGAGTTAAGAGTGACATAGACTTAAGAGTGACATTAATTTAAGAGTGACACGGACTTAAAAGTGACATATTCTTGAGAGTGACATAGACTTAAGAGTGACATTAACTTAAGAGTGACACAGACTTAAGAGTGACATAGAGTTAAGAGTGACATAGACTTAAGAGTGACATTGACTTAAGAGTGATACAAACTTAAGAGTGACATAGACTTAAGCGTGTAATAAACTTAAGAGTGGTACAGACTTAAGAGTGGCACAGACTTAAGAGTGACATAGACTTGAGAGTGACATAGACTTAAGAGTGACATTGACTTAAGAGTGACACAGATTTAAGAGTGACACAGACTTAAGAGTGACATAGACTTAAGATGAACACAGACTTAAGAGTGACATAGACTTGAGAGTGAGATAGACTTGAGAGTGAGATAGACTTGAGAGTGACGTAGACTTAAGAGTGACACACACACAAGAGTGACACAGACTTAAAAGTGACACAGTCTTAAGAGTGACACCGACTTAAGAGTGACACAGATTTACTTAAGAGTGAATCAATCAGGTCAATGTGAGTGAGTCGGAGTAGGAAAACATGGTGTGTGTGTGTGTGTGTGTGTGTGTGTGTGTGTGTGTGTGTGTGTGTGTGGTCATAATCGCTACATCATTCCATTATTCTTATCTTATCTTCCCCCAAAATCATCATTGTGTACTCTGCTCTTCGTATCTTAAATGTTATCTTCCTGGCATTTTAAGTGAATTGTTTGTTAAAGCATTTTTGTTAGATATATAATTAGCATCGGTAAAGGTTTCACATTTCAGCTGAATCAAAGCTTAACATTATTGTTTGTTATTAATTTCCTTAACTTAAAGCATCAGGGTTTAAGAATTTATTATGATTGTTATAATGTGTTGTATGCAATATGTTAACTATTGAATGTTACGATTGAATGTTATATTGCTTAAGTGAATAGACCTCGGAGATTGGCACCGCCCGTTTTAATGTTTGCTGTTGTTATACTTCGTCAGGGTGTTCCTCAGCGGCGCCGGCTCCGACAAGAGCATCGGCGGCGCCTCCAACAACAACAGCAGCAGGACGAGACGCGGGTTCTTAGGACGAGTCAAACGACGACGCACCAGGTCGACCAAGGGAGGTGGAGAGGAGGCGGCCCTCACTCACCCTCATACAAACGCCCACGCCCGCGTCGTCACCACTGCTCTCTACGGGGACTACTCCAACAGTATCGCTAAGGACCATCTCGCTAAGGTAAGGAAGAGATAGAGTTCCTCATCTTATCTCCCCTTCAGGTGTCAAGTTAGGAATCGACTCTGTGTCACCGGGGAAAGTTGGTACTGTTCTGTTTCTGCCTCACCTCCCTAACTATCACTCAATGTGTCTGTCTCAGCTCACCTTTTTAATAGTAATCCCGCTACTGGATGTTAACACCGTGTTAACTGATGCCTCCCAAACCATTTCTGGCTGCCAGGTAAACTAGCTACCTGGCCAATCACTTTGATGTATATATGTATATGTGTGTGTAAAATATTGTTTAAGTAGTAGGTCGTAACTCCCTTGTGTATGGTGTCGCCTCTGGGCTCAATAAGATTTTCTGGTATTAGTTACATATAATATCAAAAGTAGCGTCAACAGTGATCTCAGTTACCCTCCATCACGTTCTACACTCGCTAAGCCAGCCTTAATCCATCCCCTCTATGCCTTACCTACAAATCCCCTTCACTAGTGCGTTTACAGGGGCTCGTCAGATTTTGTGCAGTGTGATACTCCTGTGTTTGTTTACATTCGACATGAAGAAACTCGTAATAGTAAACACAATATGGAATCAAAGTAAAACAATATCAAAACAAATATCTCAATGTAATGTTTATATGATGAGCCCGTGTAAATGCACAAGTGAAGGGGACTGTAAATACTCAGAGGATCCACTCGCCTCCACACCCCTGGCAGGAGGACAGGGCAAGTGGTGAAGGTCGTTCTCGTTATAAACTCTTGTCGTCCCACTAAACCTTTGACCATTTCATTACCTTCAGTTCACTCGTCAACAACATCTCCCTCTTTTATCACTTGTCTGTTGTTCCACACGTTTGTTCAGTTTATATTTTGTTTTCGTGGCTCTCTCTCTCTCTCGCTCTCTCTCTCTCTCTCTTATATCCTAATTTCTGGATCTCTCTATTTCCTTTACTCACTTCTTATATCTCTTCTTTATCGTATTAGTTTATCTTTTTAATTTTATTTTCTAATATTTAGTTACTGTTTTAGTTTATCTTTTCGTCGGGCCATTTAATAGAGGTCAAAGGTCGGAGAATGTTTGACCTCTTTAATTAATTTTACCTGTCTAGGATACCTGAGAATAATTACATCACGAAACAAAAGTATATTCGACTCGAAATTGCCAAGGTGTAGTGAAGCTGTGAAGTCTTATACAATGTTCAGAGTTCTCAAATAGGTTATCCAATCTGCTATTAATTATCATGAAGAACCTTTATTAATTGAAACGCTTCAGAGTCACTTATGTGTTGAGTTCCATTTTGTTTCAGTTTGTATCGTTTTGTTTAGTTTTTTAGTGAATTCTTTATAGGTGATAGACAAAGAAACAGCTTTTAAGGTCGTGATACACCTGAGTGATGCGTTAATCACACCTGAACAGATGATCTTGTATTAACATAGATAACTTCAACTTTCTATTCAGAGGGAAAACTCTAAAGTTAAATTTCATCTTAATTATCTTTCTCAATTTATCTATTCAGTTTATAGACTACCCTGGGTATTCGTTCGTCTACACCTGTGTGATTTGTCTACACCTGTGTGATTTGTCTACACCTGTGTGATTTGTCTGCACCTGTGTGACTTGTCTACACCTGTGACTCGTCTACACCTGTGTGATTTGTCTACACCTGTGTGATTTGTCTACACCTGTGTGATTCGTCTACACCTGTGTGACTCGTCTACACCTGTGTGACTTGTCTACACCTGTGTGATTCGTCTACACCTGTGTGATTTGTCTACACCTGTGTGACTCGTCTACACCTGTGTGATTTGTCTACACCTGGCTCATTTCATACCTGTACTTGAATGTTCTTGTTATATTATTTCTGTATATAAAACCATATCTAATTGCTTACCTTGTGTTTTTTTTCCTCACCGTGTGGTCTTGCCTCCGTGGGACACCTGTCTACTCACCTCAGAACGACACGATTCGGCTGACAGTGGACGGAGTCGGGGAGGAGATAAAGGAGGCTGGGCCAGGGGACTTCTCTAGCGCCGAGGATCTCCACAACCTGAACATTGGCTGGCGAGACTTTAACAACGACAACAACACCTACAGGAGGAACACTAATGCTAATACTAACAGGTAAGTGGTGGTGGTGGTGGTGGTGTAATATGGTGGTGAAAGTGGTGTTATTAGTGGTGGAAGGTGGTGGTGGTGGAAGTTGGTGATGGTGGTAGATGATGGTAATAGTGGTGGTGGTGAAAGTGGTGTTATTAGTGGTGGAAAGTGGTGGTGGTGGAAGGTGGTGAAAGTGGTAGTGTTAATGGTGTTGGTGAAAGTGGTGGATGGTTGTGAAATTGGTAGCGTTAGTGTTGGAGGTGGTGATTGTGGTTTGGAGTGGCCTACATTAATTTTATAGTTACCTGTGTTGAAATCTGGTTGAGTTTGTAGTGTAAGTGTGTGTGTGTGTGTGTGTGTGTGTGTGTGTGTGTGTGTTCTCTTTCAAAATTATGTGCCTCCAGCCAGTGTCAGCTACGAGGTGACACTTTTCCAGAATGTTATACATTACACTACACCTGCCAACAATTAGCAACACCTCCTCTGTGTCACCCAAGGCCCTTAAGTTGAGTGTATGTATTTGTATGTGATAATGTAAAGGATTCTGTTCGTTGTTAAAACTGATGACAATGTTTCTTCTACCTCGTCAGCGCCTACAGCCCCAACCTCGCGGGCGTGGGTACAAACAGAGCTCAGGAGGAGATCATCAGAGCCCTGAAGATCCTGCTCAGCCGCCAGGAGCGTGAAGACGCCGAGAAGAAGCGCCTCAATGAATGGCGAGTCATTGCCATCGCCGTCGACCGCATCCTGTTCTGGATCTTCTTCATCGTCACCACCGTCAGCTCGGTGGTGTTCCTCGTCATCCTGCCGCTAGTGAAGCGGTCAGAATATGTCCGTAACACCTGAGGTCCCCCACACGCGACCCGCGGTGCACCTTTGTAGTGTTGCTGTGCCATCACCCTACTCCCAACCGCGGTTGTAGCAGACCGCGAGTTACTACCTTCCCTCCAGGTGGACCCTGAGCTGTCTTTGTCTTGGTCTGGGCCGCGCCCCGCCACGCTCGTCCTATTCAACACTGGTAGAATGTTCACACTCTTCACCTTAGACTTAGTTTCTAGTGAATCCTCTTGCCGTCAGGTACGAGACCTCTTCCATCTGACTCTTTCTTAGACGTTAACATGGAGAGCGGACGGAACAACAAGAGGAAACACGAAGGTCCCATTGAAGAGTTTGATGGTGCAAGTTGAGTAGATAAGAGTTTAACCGTTCTACCATGCATGAAAGCACATTTTTGGTCGGGGGCGGCATTGCAGGCCGTGGTTGTTGGTGTGTCCACTCTGTGATAATGGCTTCCAAGTCCCCCACGACTGTCGTCATGTTGCGGTAACAGGTAGAACAAGATCGGTGCTTTCTTTGCCTTTCCACGGGCCATACCTAGCGTAGTATTGTGGGCACTCGACATGAGAACTCTCCCGTTTACGTATCTAAGTCTCATTTGTTGTTGAATGCCGAGAAAAACTATTTAATTGTATAAAGAGATGAACCTTATTATAAGTTACTATTATTGTTGTTTGACATCTCCAGTGATGATCTTGAGAAGCAGAAAGGACTGCTGGGATTTGTCCAGGACGTCCAAGGACGGACAGGCTCGATAATTCGTGGATCAGAGGCCACCTTGGCCCAGGACATGACGTCAGCTAAGCCTTACACTTTGATATGTACGTCGAGGAAGTCTCAAGTCTCTTGTCCCCACTGTTGATCAAGGGCCGTGGGTGGTCCGTTTACATGTTTATAAGCCTTAAAATATGTTGTATATGGAATTATCTATTATAGTTTAGATAGATCTCAAAACATATATATAAAATATATAAATATATATATATATATATACATATATATATTACCCTCCCTTAGAACCTTCAACTGGATTAGTAGGAAAAAACATTGTTGTCATTTGCACAAATTTCCTGGAGCCGTTAGGTTAGGAGTCGTCCAAACTATAGTTAAGTGAAGCTTCATCCGGCTTGTTTGATCGTCTCTCTCTCTTTCTCTCTCTCTCTCAAAACACGAGTAAGTCCATTATATAATTGGTATCCTCTCTATCAATATGTTGACTACGTAAAAACTAATGATATATATGTATATATTCCAGAAACTTCTGGAACAGACATTCGAGTCTTTAATTAACACACTGAATCAATTTACTGAACCCTCATTCCCCACCCCCTCCTCTTCACGTCTCCATCCCTCCTCTTTACGTCCCCATCCCTCCTCTTCACGTCCCCATCCCTCCTCTTCACGTCCCCATCCCTCCTCTTCACGTCCCCACCCCTTCTCTTCACGTCTCCATCCCTCCTCTTTACGTCCCCATCCTCCTCTTCACGTCCCCATCCCTCCTCTTCACGTCCCCACCCCTTCTCTTCCGTCCTATCCCTCCTCTCACGTCCCCATCCCTCCTCTTCACGTCCCCACCCTTCTCTTCACGTCCCTACCCCTTCTCTTCACGTCCCTATCCCTCCTCTTCACGTCCCCACCCCTCCTCTTCACGTCCTCACCCCTCCTCTTCACGTCCTCCCCATCCCTCCTCTTCACGTCCCCATCCATCCTCTTCACGTCCCCATCCCTCCTCTTCACGTCCCCATCCCTCCCCACCACTTCTATCAGAGGATTAGTCCCTCCAACCTCCTCCTCCAAGTTCCTTGAGGCAATAATAATCTGAAGCGACTAGCAGAACCACTGGTGTACAGAGGGAGGAGTCCTTCCATTACCACTAATGTTAATCCCAAGCCCATTAGGCCTCCGGTCCCCTCCTACCCTCTCGCGGCCCAGGTCCTCGTAGTCGCTTCAGTCTCAACATATTGACAATAATTTCGTTCTTGCTGTTGAATACGACCCCGTACTGACGGTACCCAGGGAAGTAAGTGAGATCTTGAGCATTGTGGAGAAATGTCTGTTGTTGTTGTTTTTTTTTATTGATGAGAAGAGGATTATGTTCCCTGAAGTGTTTTCGTCATAACAACATCAAGTCGGTGATGTGTTCTCTCTTTGGTAAACCGTAAATACAGAACGGCTTTGAGAAGAATTTTTTGACTATAAAGAAATAAATCTTTTAGAGAGTTCACTGTGCTGCCTCATGGCTTTTTAAAGTGTGTGCCCTCACGCCGCCCTTCACAGGTACTTTGTGAAACGTTGAAGTACCAAAAGGACCTTCATATAAATAAAGTGAACTGACAGTGGACAGAGGAAGGTAAAGAAACACTCACACTGAACTAAACTGCCGAGCTATCAAGTGCAACAATGGCCGGTAGATGTCGTCGCCATTCGCCTCGTCAGTACCTCAGCAGCGCGAGAACCAATCACTGCAGCTCGTGGTAACTTGACTAATCTTCTCGTGACTTCATGCAAGCGAAGCTACTTTTTGAAGTTGAATTTTAATGAGACCGTAGTGGCTGAGGAAGTCCATGACGTGAACTTCTGACGACCTGTACTGTCACGGATGGTTCCCCGGGAGCTCAGAGACATACAGAGGGGACAGTGCTACGGTTGCCTGAGGATAAAGCTCTTACACGTACAACAGAAGAGACTGGATGTATCATGCAGCGCCCGGAGTTTGTTGTTGAGGCGCCACGACATATAAACAAGTCGTGACGTAAATTACAGAAGTTGATCAGCAGATGGAGTCAGACCTCAGGTGCGTTAAGTCTTCAGTGGTCGAGCCTGGCTAGTAGTGGGGGGCTTCACCAACGGTTGGGTCTCACCTGAGGTTGGGTCTCATTAGAGGTTGGGTCTCACTAGAGGTTGGGTCTCACTAGAGGTTGGGTCTCACCACCTGCCAGGCTTAGGGAGTGAAATCATCTCCTCACTGTTGCTGGAGATGGACTCTCAGCTCTGGTCTTACTGACTGTTAGCTTCACCACTTGTCAAGGTCTACTTGTCATCACTGGTTGTGCTTCACCAGTAATGACAGCTGAACATCTCAAGTGGTTGAGTTCCAGCAGTAAACAGATAAGGTCTATAACACGGCTGGACAGGAAATTATCTTGTACAGTCAGTTGTCAGTTTGGCCTCAGCAGTGATCAGTGGTCGACGTTTATCAGTGGTGTTGAGGTTCCTGTCAGTTGTCACGGTCAATAAGTAAGGACAATAGTCAGACCTCAGCAGGGTCGAGTGACAGTCAGGCTTTGATGGTCAGACCATCCTTGGTGATCATCATCATCATCATCATTATCATCATTATCATCATCCTGATTCTTGAGGAATCAGCCGTGAGATTTTCTAATTCTACTACTATCTGAGTAGCTTTTCAAAACTTGTACTTTTGCATCAACAACTCGTGATGCGGTTTTCGAATAGCCGGTGAGAGAACCACGTTGACGAGGCTTTCCTTCAATGGCTAATGAGTTGGAAATCCAGTCCAGAAATATCGGTTCTTTTGTTGTGTAACTTCCAGCTGGTATGGAATTAACTAAAGTTTTTAATACATTGTAAATAAAGCTATTGTACCTCTCGCATGCACTTTTTTGAAACGTGTGTAAATTAATGACAATATTTGCATAATCTATTACATCCCATTGGCAATAATAGCCTAATCAGTGTTAGTCAGGTAACGTGGTCACAAGATCAACATACTGTACACTTACTCTAAATACCCTTTGCTAAACAGACTTGTTCTGCCTTGAAACTCTCTTTGTGAGTTGTCTTCTCTGTATGGCAGGAAATTTTAAATTGAAATATATTTTGTAGAGCACAGGAAGAGCAAGTGATGCGTACTCACTGTACAGCTCGTGGCTGTTGAGAAAGGTGCCTTTGAACCTGCTGTTGATGCAGCATCAAAACATTGTTGGTTCACTCTTACGGAGAACCTGTCAAGAGTCAATTTTTATACAAGTACTCGGCATCAGAACGCTGTGGACTGTGCTGACGGGTTCAGTTTATTGTGTCATACCACATACTGGAGCCGAGAACTTTGGGGCTCCGTTTGTCTTGTGGAACAACTGTACTTAATGCTCACAAGGATCAAGTCTGGTTAGTACATGACGTATGTAGAGTTAGTGTATCACATGCATAATTACGTGCATTGTTTTATGAGATTAACAGTCGCATAACTTAGTGGTTTAAACTGCATTCAGAGAGTGAGAGCTTTAACTGAAGAATGGAGACTAGTGAAAGTTCAAGGCAGGTTTGTTTACATATTTATTTTTGCTACTGACAGCACATCATACATGATCAATCCTGTTGTGTACTTGTCATAAGGAAAGCCTTTGGGACCGAGAACATACAGAAGACGATACATTCGCAATATACACCTGTATCACACTGGGTTTCAGGTATTAAGAAACAGGTGCTTTGAGGAGTCATATTTTGTATCACTCGTTTCGTAACTTGGAATGGGTATATGACACGCGGACACTCTACCAAGATCACTTTGTAGACTGGAGGAAAACGCCAGCATCATGGACGCTGTCAGGACAACGGTGATGAACTGTAGATATTAGTCTAACCTCACACAACCCATGTCGCTTGTTGACCACAGTTTACGGGTGATGGCAGCAGTGTAAGTCTCGGAATATTATACAATTTGCTGAAGAAATTTATTTGTTTCCAGTTCATCTCATTTCAATATTCAAGGAAGAATTTCATCTTTTATTCCATCATTGTTATTTTATTCTTTATAAATCACTGGTGATATGGTGTTGGATATTCTTAGAGTTACAAGTCCTCATCATCTAAGATATTTGATATGTATTACCCCCTTTTCCCTCTACATGTGGTTTCTGTAGAATAAAAGGGAAATTATTTAGAGAATGAGGCACAAACATTCATAAATGCCATTTGTTTCTGTCAAGTGTTGAAACAGCACAGCCGTAGTGAATCACCTTTTACACAAAGGACATTATTTATCTTTAATATCACCAAGACGATATTTTCTTTTAACGGAAAAAATCCTCAGTGACACTCTGTTACCAGGTTTGTTTTTAGTGAGCGAAAAATAACAATAAATTCACTCCTTCACAGCTTCAGCTATCAATCTGTACATAACCCGCATCACGCCCTAGCTGACTGCCCCTGGAGCCACACATCGTTCACTACCAGTCAGTCAGATAATGTTTCCTACTAACAGCTTCAGCACATACACGTCTGCTCAACATTTAGTGTAGGAAGCACGACTATACATTACCACACTCACGTCAAATTTAACCCACTCTCCCGTTTTCTATAAAGCTAGCGACAGTATGTAATTTCTCTCTCATGTTTCCTATAATAATGGCCACAGGAGATTGTTTCCTCTCCTGTACTGTATATGATTGATTTTGTACATTAAGTTCCACTTTTGTCATTTCCAGTACCTTGGTGTGCGGTAAATTAGCACATCCCATTTTATGTCCGTCTAGTTAATAATAACTTCCTTCAGTACAAGTTTATCCTAGAAATATCCCAGCCACTCCTCTTTACACCCTTATCTCTCTCAGTTAATTCCATATCTCAGGTTATCATATTTTTGCCCTCTTCTTTCTTCTCATTTATCAACCTTCTCTATCTTAATGGATATAGCTCCTTATCTCTTATCATTCCATTAGTAACGTCATTTACAACTGTAGAAATATACCATTGTTTACATAGCCCCCTTACCTGCCTGTACCTCACCTCTACACCACAATATATATTCAAACTCTTTAATTTCTGTAACATATATGACTCTAATTGTTCTTTATAGCTCTATTAAGTATAGCTGACTGAGTTTATATAGCTCCGATAGTGATATGTATTTCCAGTATATAAAAAGTACTTTTTACTTTCCTATTCAATTAGTTATGTTTGAAATTCATATATAATCTAGTATATACTGTATGTCTTAATATGTACACTATATCTGTTTATGTGTGGTATTGTTGTAGTTCTGATTTGTATTATGTTACTAATTATATAATATAGTGTATTATAATTACTACTATGAGTCAGGGACGAATAAAGACAGCCATTTAGTATCATAATTACCTCCATTAGTCATAAAACTCCACCTATCATCAGGTACAGTACAACAATAGGTTAATTAAAACACACACACACACGTTATCATCCTGTTCTCTTCCTTGTATGTAATTATCATGCTTACAATAAACGCAATCATTAGAATAAACTCCGAGAGCTTGAGTACAACGAAAAGTTATACTACAGTATTATGAGTAAATTAACGTAATGCAGAAACAGAAAACTATGGTGACGATGTATATTTAGTCTTATAAGTTATGGTAATAATACTCACGAGGTACAAGGACTTATAATAAAGTCCTGGATCTGAGAAAAGGGTGAAGTTGTATAATGTAATTCATATAATAATAATGTACCAAGGGGAAGCAGAAAACTTTAAAAATCTTGTATTTTTTCATTAATAAAAAAAAACGAAATGAAGTGAAATTGTTTAAAATGTTTGAAAAATTAGTGGTAAAGAAAATTCCTAACATGTAAAAATATATACTGTAAAGGCGATTATAATACTGTATATAAAAATCCCGAAATTAATCTATTATTTAGTTTAAATAGGCATACAAAATCAGAACAATTAAATTATTGTTAAAAAATTAATAAGTAACAGCATGTGACACGACCAAAGGGTAGTTGCAGCAAGTAAACAATAATTTTACCGAGTGTTGTGTTGTCATTCTTCACCAAAACATTACGAAGTGTGATCGGTAAGGCGAGAGATCCAGTGCCTCAGTATTCTTATAAGTGAACGGACGCGCTTGTCTGAGAGACTGCCCCACTCTCCCACCCCCACCCGGCCAGCGTCTGAGTACGTGAGGGTCAGGATTGAGTCCACGTAAAACAGATAAATTATTAACTACAACGGATCTCAGTTAAAAAAGGTAAGACTACAGTGCGTTATAGAAAATAATTAACAGTGAATATGCCTCTGTTTATCTGGATTTCATTCGTAAGAGGAGACTGAGTTTTTCTTTGGCGTTTGTAAATGGTTTCCAACGGTGAAAATCCGACTAAGGTGAATTAAACGTGTTGTTTTATCGGTGCAAGCCAAGAATGCTCACAGCTTTCATTATTTATTTACAATATTTACCGTTTGGAGAATTTCCTCGCATCATAAAAAAATCGTAACTTGTCCAACGTATATTATATAAGGTACTTAAGTAAATATTGTATAGTACACACCTCTCTGCATTCCGTCTTCAAGTGCCGGGGATATTAGGTTCGAATGCCAGGTCCTCAGCAGTCGCCCGTTTGTATTCACCTTTCTCGTTTGTTTTTCGTTTGTCAGTTTGTCAGGGCAATATTTCCGGCCAAGTGCTGAAGTAAACAGATGAATTTTGTATTTTTATTTTTAATTTTTTTAGTTAATGACTCAACTGTGTCATGATGGGGTGAGAAGGGCCGTTGTACAGTAGAGTTACCGCTGCGTGTTTTATGTCGAAATCAAAAGAGCATCAATTATATTCTAGTCTTAAATTATATCATAAGTTTATCAGGATAGTCCTAGGTGAAATTTCACATCGATTACCTTAAAATATGTTTGGTATAATCTGATGTTAATGAAGTGATTTAGATTTTGTCAAATTCATAATGTGTGTTGCCTATGCTATATTGGATTAATGAAAATTTTTAAGTTGGAGATAATGAAGTTACACATTTAACAATATAAATCTATGGGTTCTCAGTGTGGGATAGCATTGTTTTGACTCGGTACAGTACTCAGTGTGTAAGTGTGAGCATGATAAACGACATTACCATTACAGTCAATTAAACGTGAATCTGTTTGTTGCTGTATAATTGTTTGACACCAAATGGTTTATGTTTGATAAGATTAAAACAACACAAAATATAAACATCATTAAAACAGCGCCCAAAGATTAATATAATTTACCTTTATAGCAGGAGCTTCCGGGGCTTATATATTAGTTTACCATAAATACAAAGTTACTACATTCATACACTGTTCCATTATTTCTGGTGTATGATAAAAGAGGTATATTTATACAATGGTTCTAACTGTATGTTACACTTTACCATACATCACTGTCCTTGTTATTACATACCGAATAATACACTGTTATTAAATTCGACGCCAAAAATGTATTTCTTTCTATGTAAACTGACGAGGTAATATCACACTCATAATTCCACTGTTGTTGATATTCTTGTTGTAATTCCTTGTTATAATTGACTATATTGTGTTTGTACTTAAGAGGAGTGGCTATATCTTTTCAATAACAGTACTATATTAGTTAGTTTCTTATAGGAGTAAATATAGATCCTGTTACTTAGTCAAGAAGTAATGTTTAAAGAATTATGTAATACGTAGCTTCCCTCCCTCTATCCCTCCCTCTATCCCTCCGCTTGTCAGCTAATTTTGTTATCATATATTTATGTACACCTAAAAGTAACTTACTGAATATTGTTTTTCTTTCTTATAAAAAACCTTGTATAGTTGGCACTGTATAACTTGTATTTTGTACATAAAAGTTGGTATGTTATTCTATTTCATGAGTTCGTCTGTACGAGAGGCGCTCATTTGTTGGGATATGATGGCATAGGTAGCCAATCAGCACCCCAGAAATGAGTGTCACAAGGGGGAAAACTGTAGGGCAAGATGGACCAATGAGACACCTAATGATGCCGATTGGTTAACAATTTTATAGTCTAGTTGCCCAATAAGCATTCAAGAAATCAAATATAACAGAAAATGGGAACAACAGAGCTAATCACAGTCACAGAAAACGGTGCTACTGATTGAAGGGAAAACTATAGCATCATAATTCACACGCCACAACCTCTACACTTTTTCCCCTCCATGTTATATAGAAGTTACGGGACTGCGGACTAGTTAACCCAAGACGAAATATAGTTGATATACAAATTAGAGTGTAAGAGAAATGCTGCAGGGATACTATTATAATTTACGTGCTTCATTATTATTAAAAAAAAAAAGAGGTGAATTGTTGTTGGCGACACTAAAAAACATTGCTCTATGTCTCACGTTGTATTTAGATCAGGAGGTGAGTCACAAGTGGTTGGTGAGTGAGTCAGGATAGTCAGTGGCAGATTTTGGTCAAGATCGCCATGATTAGACTGGGTCACCGTTGGTCAGAGGCAGAGTGGGCCATAGTGGTCAAGAGGTTTGGGCCACGTTGGTCAGAGGCAGAGTGGGCCATAGTGGTCAGAGGCAGAGTGATAGAATTGGGCCACATTAATCAAGTGGTAGAGTGGGCCAGGATGGTTAATGCCAGAGTGGACCACAGTGAGCCACAGTGATGTGTGTCACAGTGGCTGGCGAGGGTCACCACTAGCAGAGTGAGGCCACAATGGTAGCCTACTATGGCTCCACCACTGGGCAGAGACTATGAGACTGACCAGAGCCACGATGAGCCACTAGACCGGCATGTGTCATAGTGCGCCATCATCGGGCCAGTGCTATTACTGGCTAGTTGTGTAGTATTTGTAACTGAAACTAATAGATATGAATAATAATTTTTGTAACTTAAAGAAATTACTTTTCATTATCCTAAAAAAAAATAATACTTTATTCACCTTTGCCTCTTGGACATACACATCACCTGTATGTCACCTGGTGTATGAACATGGTCATAGGTGTTGGTTACTAATTACCTCCCAGACTAAACCAAATACCTTGATTCTAAATATATTTCATAGACGGGGTTAAATATGAGTCTTTTTCCGCTTTGTTTATTAAATGTACATCTGCCAGCCTTCATTCACGTCCTAACTAAGAATCAAAATTAGTGACCAATTTCTTGCGTCACGCCATTAAGAATCAACATAAGTGACCAATTTCTTACATCACACCATAAATAATCAACTTAAGTAACCTATTTCTTGCGTCACACCATAAATAATCAACGTAAATGACCTATTTCTTGTGTCACTATCGATTTGTTTTGTTTGTTCACATTAAGATAATCGTCTATACTCTTCCACCAAACATTTACAAAGATCACCTACAATACTAAGATCAAACATGGACTTCAACAGTTGTAAATCATTATGTTAAGGAGAACAACTACAGGTGAATGTTGATGTTATATCACTACGTAACAACATCAAATAACATCAGAGATTATACTAAACATTATGCAAAACATCAACCGTTACATTTAAGAGAGACAGACATATGTTTACAGGTGGAGAAAAAAATTATAATGGACACTTACCTGGGCATAAACATTATTCAGGATAAAGGGGACATTATATACCACACCCTCTTATATAATGGTATACGGTATTTACCAGCCATCAAACAGTGAATGTAGGTAAGAGGTGGTCAAGTGATATCGAATAGTTAACCCACGTGTTCAGTGAGGGTAAGCTACGGTCTTGATGTTCCAAGGAGATACTGAACACCAGAGAGAAGTACAGTACAGTAGGTTTTTAGGTTAAGAGGAATGATTACTGTGGACTGATCTTATAAATGTGATTAAAACCCTTAGTTGTTAAAGTTCAGGAAAAGAGTGTAACATCAACAATATAATTATAGCAAAGTGGCAAAGTGGACAATAATCAGGGCAAGTGGCCTTAAGATACAGCACTTACAGGTGGCCAGATGACGCCTGTAAAAATTTTAACCGAATTTTTGGCCAAATATGAAGACATCTGTGCGTGAGGAGAAGACAATAGGGAGAGCAGCGTGACCCCTTATGAAAACTGTCTTTTAGGGATAATTTATAATACTTTCGTTGTTTACTGTAAAAGCATTATTAACTTTCCAAACAACTTTTATGAATTTTCTTAAAGAGTATAGTTTGTCTTATCTGATGCCTGTGTATAATACGGGAAGTTATTATATGTAAAGGAATTAAGCAGAAAGTTTTTTTCTTCTTAGTTTGCTCTTAAATGACGTCTCGGCTGCTCATTGGCTGGGTCCATACACAAGGGGGAAGGGGGGAGCTTAATTCTGATGGACTGTGTGTTGTTGGTGTGAAAGATTACAAACGTGGCGTCCTTGTCAATCAAAATAAAAAAAAAAACTTGTACAGCAATTCCTCCAGTTATTGTTTTTCTTTATAAAATTGATAAATCATTCTTATAAAACTTGTTCGTCTCTGTAATATTCATAGAAAGAACAAGCTATGAGATTTAATGTCACTCGTGTTGATGTTATAGCGTAGTACAAATCATCAATAACTTGGGTCATCAAACACGTAATCAAGATGATGCCAATTTAACCTAACGTCTCCTAAAGTGATTGACAGACTCACGCCCGTATTATAAAACAACATCTTAAGTACAGTACTGCGGTGTCTCTCGGGACTCATTTAGTTTAAAACTCGGGTTGAAACACGACGACCCTCTTTAAGGGAAGATGTTGTTTAATAATACGGGCGTCAGGGCGCAGAGATGTGATCGATGCGTTGTGTTGTCGTTTGGTCGGGAAGGCCGCCGTGTGCATTATCTGGTCTAACTTTCATTTTCATCGATTTCACGCGGGTTTGCGGGACCATTCACCATTGTGTCTACTGACTTAGGAGAGTAGTGCTGCTCTTGGTACAGGTACTTCCCTCCCAAGCTCTCACTTACAGTAGAGT
>NW_024728473.1:0-27500 GCF_018991925.1 Homarus americanus | reverse complement strand
TTTCTTTTTGTTTCGTATTTGTGTAAGATAGAGAGAACAGAGACAGACAGACAGACAAAGAGAGAGAGAGAAAGCAAGATGACAAGAGGCGAGTGACCGCATGAGAGAGAGAATAAGAAAGAGAGAGAAAGCAAGAAAGAGATATATATATATATATATATATATATATATATATATATATATATATATATATATATATATATATATATATATATATATATATATATAGAGAGAGAGAGAGAGAGAGAGAGAGAAGCACCCATCACCCTCTCCCCTGACCCTCCCTCACCCCCCTTGACCCCAAGAAGAAACGATTGACTCTTTTTGTCGCCGCTGCTGCTTCCTGGGATGGAAAATAAGACTATTCCTTGGACGCATATTAAGTAAGTGTTTTGTGTTTTTGTGTTTTGTGTTTTAACCCGTTCGTGTCTGGGAGAAAGAGTGTGAGGCAAAGAGAGTTTGGTTGGTTGTTTTGGTTGGTATCACACACACACACACACACACACACACACACAAACCTCCTTCACACCAACCCGACACGAGAGACCTAAAATTCCATCATATAACGTTAATTTTCACCCATTTTAACACTCACACGTCACCCTTTTGGCAACACCTGTATAACACTTTATTTATCCTATACCTGATGCCTACTTGCCCTTTGCCAACTCTCTCTCTCTCTCTTCTCCTCCCTCTCCACCTCCTCTCCCCCCCTCTCCCCCTCTCCACCACCTCCTCTCCTCCTCTCCACCTCCTCTCCCCCTCTCCCTCCCTCCTCTCCCCCTCTCCCTCCCTCCTCTCCCCCCTCTCCACCTCCCCCCCCCTCTCCACCACCTCCTCTCCCCTCACCTCCTCTCCCCCCTCTCCACCACCTCTCCCCCCCTCCTCCACCTCCCCTCTCCCTTCTCCACCACCTCCTCTCCCCCTCTCCACCTCCCCCCTCTCCACCACCTCTCCCCCTCTCCACTCCCTCCTCTCCCCTCTCCTCCCTCTCCACCTCCTCTCCCCTCTCTCCATCCTCTGTACAAAACAACTCATCATGACCGTCACTACAGTCTGCCATCTTTCATCCTCAGTCTTAAAGTTAGGTTACACGTTCTGCAGCTGGGTCGAATGAGGGGCACCCGGCTTTATTGGACAGCCACAGAACTCGAACCGGCAACCTGATAGTTAGAAGGCGATTGTTATAGCCACCCGGCCGCTGCACCAACACCAATCACAACAGTAAACATGACAGCACCAGTTACTAATAACACTGAGTGACCACACCAATACACTGAGTGACCACACCAATACACTGAGTGACCACACCAATACATTAAGTGACCACACCAATACACTGGTGACCACACCAATACACTGGTGACCACACCAATACACTGTGACCACAATACACTGGTGACCACACCAATACACTGAGTGACCACACCAATACACTGAGTGACCACACCAATACATTAAGTGACCACACCAATACACTGAGTGACCACACCAATACACTGGTAACACACCAATACACTGGTGACCACACCAATACACTGAGTGACCACACCAATACACTGAGTGACCACACCAATACACTGAGTGACCACACCAAACCCAACAATACACTGTGAGTCAATCGCTAACCATCTGTCATCGTCCCATCCTCAGTATATCAGACTATAAGAAAGATTTACTCTATACTGACCAACACAAACCACACCCTAGACTATGATCACATCCCATGACACATCTCTTCTTGTATATACCTAACCTACAGATCACTTAACATCTCTGAGCTGTGTCCAATTTTTTTTTTCCATCCAGCCAAATAGGACCTGGGGGTGGTGGGGGGTGTAATGTGGGTCAATTGTTTCTCTTTTGTTAGGTAAAGACTTTCGCTGCCACTTCAAGTTTTTTTTAGGGTAGTAGGTCAGTCACTTGATGCTTCCGGCTTCTCTTACTTGAAGTCATGGTGTAGTCGCTATGGTAATTTATTTGTATGGGGAATATAAAACTGTATTGAGAAGTAGTGGTTTAATTTTTTTTATTAGATGCAACCTGGTGACGTGTTGTGTTTAATGGAGGAAGATACGTGGTTATTATAACATTACCACTACTACTACCGTCATCACCACAACCACAACCACTAGCGCCACCACCATCACCACCACCACCACATCACTAGCGCCACCACCACCACAAGACCACTATTACCACCATCACCACCACCACCACCACCACCACAAGACCACTATTACCACCACCACCACCACCACCACAAAGACCACTATCACCACCACCACCACCACCACCACCACAAAGACCACTATTACCACCACCACCACCACAAGACCACTATCACTACCACCACCACCACCACCACAAAGACCACTATCACCACCACCACCACCACCACAAAGACCACTATTACCACCACCACCACAGACCACAAAGACCACTATCACCACCACCACCACCACCACAAAGACCACTATTACCACCACCACCACCACCACAAGACCACCATCACCACCACCACCACCACCACCACCACCACCACAAAGACCACTATCACCACCACCACCACCACCACCACAAAGAACTATTACCACCACCACCACCACCACCACCACAAAGAAGACCATATCACCACCACCACCACCACCACCACCACCACAAAGACCACTATCACCACCACCACCACCACCACAAAGACCACTATCACCACCACCACCACCACCACCACCACCACAAAGACCACTATTACCACCACCACCACCACCACCACCACAAGACCACTATCACCACCACCACCACCACCACAAAGACCACTATCACCACCACCACCACCACCACAAAGACCACTATTACCACCACCACCACCACAAGACCACCATCACCACCACCACCACCACCACCACAAGACCACCCCTATACACCACCACCACCACAAGACCACTATCACCACCACCACCACCACCACAAAGACCACCATTACCACCACCACCACCACCCACCACCACAAAGACCACTATCACCACCACCACCACCACCACAAGACCACTATCACCACCACCACCACCACCACAAAGACCACTATTACCACCACCACCACCACCACCACCACAAAAGACCACTATCCCACACCACCACCACCACAACCACTATCACCACCACCACCACCACCCACAAAAGACCACTATCACCACCACCACCACCACCACAAAGACCACTATTACCACCACCACCACCACAAAGACCACCACCACCACCACAAAGACCACTATTACCCACCACCACCACCACCACCACCACAAGACCACTATCACCACCACCACCACCCCACAAAGACCATATTACCACCACCATCACCACCATCATCACCATCACCACCACCACCACCACCACAAAGACCACTATTACCACCACCACCACCACAAAGACCACTATCACCACCACCACCACACCATCACCACCATCACCACCATCACCATCACCACCACCACCACAAAGACCACTAATCACCACCACCACCCACCACAAGACCACTATCACCACCACCACCACCACCACCACCACCACCACCACCATCACCACCATCATCACCATCACACACACACACACACACAAACCGTCCCAATACTACTCAACTCCCTCCTAATATCTCAATTACGCAATTAACAGTCCCTTGTGTTTCTCTTCTCTCTTCCTTGGTCTCCCCTCTCTCTCACCACACCCCCTCTCTCTCTCACCACACCCCCTGTCTCTCTCACCCACACCCTCCTCTCTCACCAGACCCCCACCCCTCTCACCATACCCCCCCTCTCTCTCCACCCACCTCTCTCTCTCACCACACCCACTCTCTCTCTCCACCCACACCCCCTCTCCACACCCACTCTCTCTCACCACCCCCTCCCTCTCTCACCCAGACCCCACCCTCTCTCACCACCCCCCTCTCTCTCTCACCCCACCTCTCTCTCTCACCACACCCTCTCTCTCTCACCACCCACCTCCCTCTCTCACCACACCCCCCTCCCTCTCACCACACCCTCCTCTCTCCCACCACACCCCCTCTCTCTCTCTCACCACCCACCTCCCCGTCTCACCACACCTCTCTCTCTCACCCCACACCCCTCCCTCTCTCACCACACACCCCCCTCCCTCTCACCACACCCCTCCCTCTCTCACCACACCCCCCCTCTCTCTCACCACACACCACTATTACCTCTAGCCTCCTCATGTGCCCTTTCATAAGTAAAGCGTGTCTCCTCCCTGTAAGCAATATATCTGTCTGTCTGTCTTTCTGTCTGTCTGTCTGCCTGTCTGTCTGTCTGTCTGTCTGTCTGCCTGTCTGTCTGTCTGTCTTTCTGTTCACGTGTATCTCTAATATCTTCTGATTTTTGTCACACTCTCTCTCTCTCTCTCTCTCTCTCTCTCTCTCTCTCTGAAATATCGACAATTTAGCCGACAGTTATGGAAGGATTTGGTGAATGGCATTCGTGTCGTTAATATTCACGGTGGAAAATACGTGACGACATATTAGAGAAATGGTATTGTCAACAGTAGTTCGTCTTTATCTCGCTATCTCTTTCATCTGTCTCTCTATCTCTCTCATCTGTCTCGCTGTTGACATGTTTCTTTGAGATGAATTAATACACGTTTTCTGATTTTATTTAACCCAGGTATTTATAGAGCTATGGCCGCGTGGAGGTCTTGTCACTCGTTACTACAAGAGATAGAGTCTGAAGAACATGTATGTACGCCTCTGTGTGCCCGTACTGGGAGCTGTCAGGATGGGTAATTCAGATCAGATATTAATGGATGGTAAACAGACTTAGTGTGTAGGCGTATCACAAGAACCTGAGAGGAGTTCGATAAGTGCGGTTTTCTGTTAGTTATGGACCTCTTAGTTGTATGGCCGTAATGTTGGTCACCTTCCATGGTAACTTTGTCTCGAGAAATAACAATACGTCATGGTGGCTTGGTGGGGTTAGTGTGGACTCATTTCTCACCTCAGTAATGTTGTAAATTCCTAAAGTTGTTAAATTAGGTTTTTTTTATTTATTTTTTTTTTATTTTTTTTTTTTTTACGGTGTTGGTAGTGGTGTGTCGCCTCAGTAGATACAGAGTTCACTCCTAGGAATAATTGCTCTCCTCCAAACCCAGTTATCACCACACTAAACCACCATTAATCACCACAGTGACCACCACAATCATCACCGTAACGACCACCACCATCAATATCATCACAACGACTACCACAATCACCACCATAACGACCACCATCATCATCATCATCACAACAACTACCACAATCACCACCATAACGTCCACCATCACCATCATCAATATCATCACAACAACTACCACAATCACCACCATAACGTCCACCACCACCATCATCAATATCATCACAACAACTACCACAATCACCACCATAACGACCACCACTATCCCCACCACTATCAGTAGGAGAAAGTCGAAGGGGCTCTTGTGTAGTGCAATTTTTATCGAAAGCTTAACTATTGAATACGTTTTATCGACACTGACCCCTGTATGGCTTATGGGACCCACTCGGTGACCTTACACACGAGGTGGTAATGTTGTTTAATAAATAATATACCACTGTTCTTAGCCCCTTGTGTACGTTGGGTATCTCTGTGCTGAGGAAATTCGTCTGTCGTGGGATGATAATTTGTCTTTCGGCCACCCTGATCACCTGTTCTGTAGTTAAGAGAGTCAGAGGGTGGGTGACTCACTGCCTCATCTGAAGAGTTTAATGTAATTGTAGATTAGGTTTGGTATTCGTCTAAATAGTTGATTTTTATGTATTCATTTAGTTATTCTGGTTTTCTGTTTTACTCAATATACAACTCTCTCTCTCTCTCTCTCTCTCTCTCTCTTTTCAACCTGGTCGCAATATTTCGATGTCACTATTCTGTCTGTATTCTAAACGACCCAATTTGTTATCTTCATTCATTATCAAGCGGAGTTAAATAAAGAATATGTTACCTTGATACTAAATCGAAACATTATTATTATTTAAACATTTATGTATGAGGTAAATGTTTACTCGTTGGTGCTGTTAATGGAAATACACCAAGTCTTCCCTAATGTCAGAATCATAATATAAGCTGTCAGGTATGTAGACGAGTGAGCATATGAAGCGAGCTAGCCTGTGTGGGTGTCGTTCTTACCTGTTGGTGATGCTCCAGGTGTTCACAGGTGTTGATTTATGCGTTCTACCAAAGGTCAAAATTAATCATTATTTTCAAGAGTTGTTTTCTTTCGTGATTTATGGACGAAACACCCTCAGTCCCTCACTACTACCACCAGTACCCCTCAGTCCCTCACTACTACCACCAGTACCCCTCAGTCCCTCACTACTACCACCAGTACCCCTCAGTCCCTCACTACTACCACCAGTACCCCTCAGTCCCTCACTACTACCACCAGTACCCCTCAGTCCCTCACTACTACTACCAGTACCCCTCAGTCCCTCACTACTACCACCAGTACCCCAGCCTCACTCTACCACCAGTACCCCTCAGTCCCTCACTACTCCACCAGTACCCCTCAGTCCCTCACTACTACCACCACCAGGTCCCTCACCTACTACCCCAGTCACCACCCAGTACCCTCACTACTACCACCAGTACCCTCAGTCCTCACTACTACCACCAGTACCCCCAGTCCCCTCAGTCTCACTACACCAGTACCCTCAGTCCCTCACTACTACCACCCAGTGCCCTCAGTCCCTCACCTACCAGTACCCCTCACTACTACCACCAGTACCCCTCAGTCCCTCACTACTACCACCAGTACCCCTCAGTCCCTCACTACTACCACCAGTACCCCTCAGTCCCTCACTACTACCACCAGTACCCCTCAGTCCCTCACTACTACCACCAGTACAGTTACAGGAGAGGCTACCCAGTACTAGAGTGGCAGCGACTGGTATCACACACACACACACACACCTACAACTGCTGTGTATTTGCATAATGTTATTAGGTTAAGCGCCTCTGTTCTGTGTTACGCCTCACAGCAATGGATGAGGAGAGATCGCTGTGTTAATTAGTCCTACAGGTACGCTAACACAGCTCTTATAATCAACAACACAGCTCTCTCCTCTTGTTAGTGGAGGAATTGAAGGATTATCTACGTAAAATAAATCAAAATAATGTACTTTTTTAGCTTTACGGACGAATTCGTATGGCATAACAATATACATATGTTTATTCTGACTGATGTGTTCCTAAAGAATATAAAATATGTGAACCCTTATGTTTATTTTCACCTATACCTGTACTGGCAGTGTTGTTAGTGGAGGAATGCATCCACACAGCTCAACACACTTCACCACAGCTCACCACACTTCACCACACATTACCACACCTCACCACACCTCACCACACTTCACCACAACCCACCACACCTCACCACACCTCATCACACCTCACCACACTCCCTCCCTATAGCGATGTTGCACCAAGGTAACTGGACATCGACCAGGCAATTACCTGTATTATATTCTCTCTGACATAACAGGTAATTGACGCACCTTCCCTGTGACTCCCACTACCTGTAACACCATAATCAACCTCTCCTACAGTAAATAAATACATACATTATTACATATATAATCCTAACTTTCTACCCATCTAATAAAAAAATCAGATATAAACAAAATGACGTGATATTTAAAGAGTTAGAATCTATTTCGAGTTAGAACCTTTAGGATTACGTGATATTTAAAGAGTTAGAATTTATTTCGAGTTAGAACCTTTAGGATTACGTGATATTTAAAGAGTTAGAATCTATTTCGAGTTAGAACCTTTAGGATTACGTGATATTTAAAGAGTTAGAATCGATTCTCTTCACATATAGTACTTTACGAGTTAATTAGACACAGTACACATATATTGTCTCGACTCTCTGTACTGTAGTGCTTAGTAATCAATGAAGTATCGACACGTCTCCCCTCATGCATGCACCAGGGACACGACAATGTTCTCTACCTTCAATAAGACTTCGTTCCTCTCCCAACTTGAAGCATTATCAATTAGCATACTGGCGATGAGGATCCGCCCACCCACCAACCTACCTCCCACCTATCTGGCCACAACCAACTTTCTCCTTCATCATTATTCACTTTCAAACTAATTACTGAACCACCATAGACTATTGAAATTATCTGTTAGTGGAACTTGCCCTTCACTTGTCACTTATGTATGTAAATAGAGAAGAGGGAAGAGAGGGTTGAATATTCATTGGTTTAACTTAATAGATGGGTTTTAGGTAACGTAATTGGTTTAATGTTTTATAAAGGTAAGATATTATGTATTACCTGATTAATTAATTATCGGCGGTAGTTTAAGCTGATTGAGAAAAGTCTGTGTGTGTGTGTGTGTGTGTGTGTGTGTGTGTGTGTGTGTGTGTGTGTGTGTGTGTGTGTGTGTGTGTGTGTAGTAGTAGTAGTAGTAGTAGTAGTAGTACCCGGGAATCAAAATTAAAGTTGCGTGATTGCATAACCTTAAGTACCTACAAAAAAAATATATATATATGCAATAAAAGAACATTAAAACGTACGGACATATGGACAGACAAAGGTAACACTACAAGATTCTCCTATACATTAATAGCGAGGCATAAAAATGTTTTGATCGAAATTCCCATCACGTCGCAACTTCCATCTGATTTCAATTTTTATGACATAATATCGTCTGCTGGTAGAGGCTGTAAAACCGAGGAGGGAAACGTCTCAAAGCGTCTAATATATCAAAACTTATCGGTGTGGGGAGGGGTAGGGAGGAAGGAGGAGTGGTCGGGGGGGCAGAGAGGGGTAGGGAGCAGGGAGCAGAGGGGGCAGGGGTATGCAGGAGTGGGAGGGGCACCTATCTGGTCATTTTGAATATATTTCTCCTTCCTGACACAAATTTATATAGGTGGCCAACAAGTCCAATCGATTATTATAAAATTTGTGAAAATGTGAAAATATCCGGCAAGACTGTTAACGGTGGAATATTATGTGTGTGTGTGTGTGTATGTGTGTGTGTGTGTGTGTGTGTGTGTGTGTGTGTGTGTGTGTGTGTGTGTGTGTGTGTGTGTGTGTGTGTGTGTGTGTGTGTGTGTGTGTGTGTGTGTCTGTGTGTGTGTGTGTGTGAGGCCATTCAGAGAGGATTACATAAAAGAACTCCTATCTTTAACTACATTCTTAGGTCTGTAAGTTAAATATTTACTGTAATAAAATCATATGGGTTAATTCTACTTACAGCACGAATATTTATCAAAATCTTTACCCCACGTAATAATTTGGGCGATATTTTTTTTTTTGAGAGAGAGAGTAAAAAAATATTCGTTCATTTCGTATTTCTTTGACTTAAAACGAGGAGTGAAATAAATAAAAATATCCCGTGTATGTTGAGGTGAAATTCTTATAAACCAACTGTAAAGTCATTCCTCTGAGGGACTGAGTGGAAGAGTCTTATTTCACTTTTCTTTTCATCCTAAACTCAAAAAAAAAGTAGAGAAAGCAACAGTTGAATTACCAGTGAATAACTATATATAAAATGTATAATAATAACATAGTGCTTAACGAATAAGATACACAGTAAAGGCAATGTTTGTTCTCGTTAATATTTCTGTCTCAATCAGTAAACAAAAATAAGAAGAAAAACAATCTAATTATCGAGATTACCTTAGACAGACATTGTGACTTGAGGCTGTCTGCTTAATTGTATGGAATCGAAATCTCAGATAAACATAGACAGACAGACAGACAGACTAACAGACGGGTGTAAAAGTATATGTCCTTCCACTGAACTTGAATCGAAATGAAAACAAACCGCACATGAAGTATCACATGAGTTAGGTGAATAGATCGATGCAGAAAGTGTGATAGTGACGCATTTCCCGGTACTTACTGTGTGATAGTGACGCGTCTCCCGGTACTTACTGTGTGATAGTGACGCATTTCCCGGTACTTACTGTGTGATAGTGACGCATTTCCCGGTACTTACTGTGTGATAGTGACGCGTCTCCCGGTACTTACTGTGTGATAGTGACGCATTTCCCGGTACTTACTGTGTGATAGTGACGCGTCTCCCGGTACTTACTGTGTGATAGTGACGCATCTCCCGGTACTTACTGTGTGATAGTGACGCATCTCCCGGTACTTACTGTGTGATAGTGATGCATCTCCCGGTACTTACTGTGTGATAGTGACGCATCTCCCGGTACTTACTGTGTGATAGTGACGCGTCTCCCGGTACCTACTGTATAGTTTAATACCGGTAACATGTATACAAAAGATACCAGTAATTAACACCGGTTAGTAAGTAATTCCCTTAACTAAAGAAACTACTGTACTTGTTTAGTAAAGGAATAACATTGTGTAACTTAACAACCAAATCACCTCTTGACCTAGTAAAAAAAAAATACAAATTAACTAAACAAATAAATACAAAATATCATCCCGAGATAACATTAAAATTTATAAACTTTAAGAGAATATTATACAGTATACATATTTTTGTCATAACTTTTTTTTTCTCCGCATTTTTGCTGTGATGAAACAACCTGAGCCTCTTACCGGGGTGGGGGGGAGGGAGGGTAGGGGGTAGAGAGGTGGGGAAGGGAAGGGGGGAGGAGAGGAGGGGGGGTGATTTTTATTTATTTATTTATTTTGTTTCCATTTCTGTTGTTTTATTTTTTGTTATGACGGTCTGGCTCCCTTTCATTTCCCTTTAAAATATCAATTAATTTATTTTTATATACATATCGTTGGTGTAGCCAGGTGTTGTCGGGTGTAGTGTGAAGCTAATGAGTATCTGTGTCGGTGTTGTTAGTGTGAGTGTACAATATAGCGTTTGTCTGTGTGTGTATGTTTGATGATTGATGAATATATATTATTACACTCTTCACTACACCCAGGTTCAGTGTTATCCTCTCCTACGTGGTTCATCTCACATACACAAGAGCTAACTTCTCCTCACTTCACCTCACTTCACCTCACTTCACCTCACTTCACCTCACTTCACCTTCAATTCATATCTAAACCAACACATTTTTTCCTGGTGTAATATAATGCTCCTAAAACATCTATACCAATATATATATGTTATCTTCTCATTATCTCTCATTCATTTATCTGATTAATATAAATTTGTATTATAGCTTCCGTATTTATTGTGCGGGTCAGTGTTGGTCAGTAGCGTCGTGGTCAGTAGCGTCGTGGTCAGTAGCGTCGTGGTCAGTAGCGTCGTGGTCAGTCGCGTCGTGGTCAGTCGCGTCGTGGTCAGTAGCGTCGTGGTCAGTAGCGTCGTCGTAGCGTCAGTAGTCGTCGTGGTCAGTAGCGTCGTGGTCAGTAGCGTCGTTCATTTACTATAATAACTGAGAAAATGTCGTGAAAATGTTTATATATATTTTTAATTATTGGCGTTGATATGATTTTTTTTTAATGTTTTTATATATACGTGCGGGAAAATATTTTGGGAATTATGTTAGGTCAAGGAGAGTTATGATTTATGAAAGGGGGGGGGTCAGTACTTCCGGGTAACGTGTGTGTTTACAGTACTTATTTTTAATACATAAAACACCACAATACTTACACTATATCACACCACAACACTACTATACACACTGTAACGCCACAACACCATACTCCCTTCCCTAACACCTACCACCACACACCACACCAACATAACCCTCCCCTAACCATACACCCACCACAGACCACCACTACACTCCCCTCCCTAACACCCACTACCACAGGACAACCCGGAAATATTCACCACAAAACGCCACATATACAACAGGCAACAGATGCTTGGGTGGAACCTGTGGGCCACTAACTCAGGGTTACAGACAGGACAGGTCAAAATGGTCTCTCTCTTTATTTATTTATTTTATTTATTTTTTATTTATTTTTTATATTCTCCTCAAGGACGATACGAGTGTTACATCACCATTGGAGGTAACAAGATAATTAAGATATATAAAAAAAAAATTTATATACACCCAAAAAATTACTAAAAATCCTTAAAATTAACTAATACATATAAGTATTTGTTATATGTGTTTTGTTTACTATGTAGGAGATGAGATATTTACCCCCCCCCCTCCCCCCCCCCTCACACACAACCGTACCAAAGTCAAGGTCTCTTTCAGGGAGATAAAAATTATTTACTACACCATCGATTTGTTGCTATAAAATATAAACGATAGCATAAAAATCGTATTATTGAGGACAAACGTCGTAAAAACTCGGTCAAAAGGGTCACGTTAGGTTAGGTTAGGCCAGGTTAGGTTAGGTCAGGTCAGGTGAGGTTATGACCTGTTTATACACTCAAGGGGTCGTGGAAGTGCTCTCTGAATCGCATGAAATCTAAACTTTTTTATTTTCTCGTAAGATAATGTTAAGGTGTGGTGTGTGTGTGTGTGTGTGTGTGTGTGTGTGTGTGTGTGTGTGTGTGTGTGTGTGTGTGTGTGTGTGTAAAACAAGAATAAAAATAAACCATAAAAATAATACGAACATAAAAAAATAACAACAACAGTTACTACCACCATAATAATAACACTCACAATAACAACAACAACCCCCAACCCTCCCACCCTCCCACCCCACACCCCCTCTCCTCCCACCCTCCCACTCCACACCCCCACTCATCCCACCCTCTCCATCCTCCCACCCTCCACCTCCACGCTTCACTATACCCAAACACTACACTGTGAGACCATCAGCTACCAATAACTTGCCACCCCCCTCTCTCTCTCTCTCTCTCTCTCTCTCTCTCTCTCAGAATAATGTGTCCCACTTGGTGTGTACCTGGTAATGTCCCGCCTCCATCTGAGATATATGTTGATGGTTAGAAACTCCCTCACTCTCTCCGTCTTTCCCGCACTCTCCTTCCCTCCCTCCCTCTCTCTCTCTCTTTGTCTCATTCACTCCCTCCCTCCCTCTCATTCTTCCCTCATTCCCTCACTCCTTCTCTCCTTGACATCCAGCACCTCTCTGTACTGCCCCCTTCCCTCTTCTATATCCGGAGAGAGAGAGAGAGGGAGAGAGAGAGAGAAAGAGAGTAGTGGAAAAGATCGGAGTATTGGGTGGGTGGGTGGTAGTGAGGAGGAAAGGTATGGAAGGGGGTGGGTGAGAGGGGTGAGAGGGGAAAGGGGGTGATGTAATTGAGGAGAAGAGATAGTTTGGAAGAGGTATTGGAAGGAGTTTGAGAATGAAATCGGTTAAGATCAGTGAGAAAATTGTTTAAAGCAGTGAAGAAAACATATTTATAACAGTGAAGCAAAAAATCTAACAATAGTGACGAAGAAAATATATATAAACCAATTAACAAGAGAGGAAGGTAATAATAAGAGATGAATTAATTAGAGAAATACTTGGTAACGCGTTTAACTCTCGCTAATATGTCAAGGTTTCGAGCCTCCGCCGGGACACATGTGGAGAAGGGTGTTATCCAGTGTGACTCTACCATACACAACAGGGTTCACGATCCCCAGTTTTCCCCTGCACTGACACTGGATAGACCTCCCAAACGGCTAGTAAGTTGATAAGTGACGAAAATGCTTAAACAAAATGTACCTGAAAAGTTGAGTGAGACTGTGAGATGACTACCGCGTCGAGTCGTTCAGGATTTGTTGCTAATGAGGTGCACAAAACTTTATTATTGTCATTCAGGTACAGAAAAAAAAATGCGGGGGCTATTTGTGGGAAGTTTATATGGAAAATATTTTGAGTGTGTTGTAACTTCTCTGGTGGCGACGAGTTTTAAGTCTAATTCAAATTATGTCATTGTATCCGAAAGCCTGACCAAATAACCAGTTAGTGACAAAGATAAAAATAACTTGTTTCATTCATTAAAATATATATTGTAGTTTATTTTTATTGGATTATTTTGGTGATTATTTGGATATTTCGTCTGTTAAAAGATAATATTAAGGTGAACGAGTAACACCTTCAACATATGCTACAGTTTCGAACAGGTTTGCCAGCTTCGGTTTATTTCATTAGTCTCGAAACAACAGTAGATCATATTCTTTACAATACATATAATATTCTGACACTTTTATTATTTCTTCACTTATGGTTCTTAGTATTTATAAGTGTAAAGTACAATACACACCCAAGAAGTGAAATGATAGAAAAGTACGTAATGTTATTATGTAATGATCCATAGAGAGTTGAATCAAGCCTTACTGGTTCATCGAGGGTTCGTTTCACAGTTCCACCAAAGTTCAGAACAGACTTCACCTCTCAGTGTAGTGTGCGTGGTCGTGTTGCCATCTTGTCCATGTTGACGATCAGTGAACAGTGTGTGTGTGTCTGTAGTGCTGTGGAAGCTGATGTTTATTTGATGGAAATAAGAGCCTAAAACAGTCTAGTTGATATTGAAGTAGTTTATATAACCAGAAACATAAAGATACAGAGTGGATAACGATATGAACTTCGACATGGTTGAGACAAGTGAGAGAGAGTGAACCTTTTTCGTGGCAAGAGGTAAGCAAGTACTCGTGTTTACTTTTAGAGCAATACTGGAGGACAATAACTTAGGATAATACTGGAGAATAATATCGAAGTTGACGAAAACAATGGGGAATTTCTCTTTAATATCTGTATCTTCCGTGTACTCCTTCACTACGACAATTACCACTAAATATAGCGGAATACAAGTTGTTGGGGTTTATTTATAGTTTCGACCAGCCACAGTTCTCGAGTTGAACAGTGTGTTTTTACGATGGTTTAGACTTTAGACAATTTTAAGACATTTTTCTTCTATGACGTTTCTCTCGCAAATGACCGAAATATATCAGGGGATCCAGGGTGACGGAGCCTCCCCGTTAGGAGGTTTGACGTCCATTAAATCATCACTGACCTGCATCTGATAGTAGCGTAAACAAAGCACAAAACATCGTCACAATCGGTAATACACAAGATTAGGTTGACGTAGGTTGACTCTGCTCTTACTGTGGTCACAACAAATAATGGGAACTACTCTCTAATTTGTTTTAGTTATTTATTTAGTTATTTAGTTATTTATTTGTTTATCTATTTATTTATCCATTTATTTATTTTACGTTTTACACCATTTTTTTATTGGTTCGTTGTACTCATCAGTCGAACGCGCTGAGTCCTCGACCACCCTGTTGCTTCTTAAATAAATTCAAAATTAATGAAGCCATGATAACTAGAGCTTGTTGTATATTAAAAAAAAATGTGGTTAGCTGCTTTAGTAAATTCACAAGTAAGTTTTTAAACAGTGTGGCTGCTGAACACACATCACATCGAGTGGTTCATCGTCATGTTTCCCGCCTTTGTCCACGGTCTTAGGTCTTCTCATTAGGTGTTAATGTATACTTTGCTCTAAACCGTGAAGTAACTGTATCAGAGAGATTAATGATACACTTATGTAGGTTCTTGTACTCACTAAATCTGGGTTACACCTTTATGCCTATTCCCAGTTCAGTGATAAGTCGGTTTTTACGATATGATTCCTTGAGATTGGATTCCGTTTTCTATGGTAAGAGCGAAGGAGGAGGAGGAGGAAGCGGCTAGTCTTACCATAGTTCCTGTTTGAGTCAAGCAGATAACTAATCGTTTCTTCCATGTCCAGACGTTATAGGTCCAGCTTTCTCCTTGGGATTATATCGTAATTTCACGAGGTTTAGTGATGGAGAATAATGACGGGGTTACCAGTACGGTCTTAATGGTATATACTCGTAGTGTTGAAGAAGTAAATTATTTTGTAACTCATAAATTGATAAGTCAGGAAAGATTGTTTTTGTTGGGTCTTTCACATACTACTCTAAGATAAATAAACAGATTAAACGAAAATAGAAAGATAGAGGGATAAGTTGAATTAAAAAACCACCATCACACCACACCACCACACCACACCATCACACCACACCATCACACCACCACACCACACCACACCACACCATCACACCACACCACCACACCACCACACCATACCACCACACCATCACACCACACCATCACACCACACCACCACACCACACCACACCACACACCACACCATCACACCACACCATCACACCACACCATCACACCACACCACCACACCATCACACCACCACACCATCACACCACACCACCACACCATACCACCACACCATCACCACACCACACCACCACACCACACCACCACACACCACACCACCACACCACACCATCACACCACACCACCACACCATCACACCACACCACCACACCACACCACCACACCATCACACCACACTACACACCACACCACCACACCATCACACCACACTACCACACCACACCACCACACCATCACACCACACCACCACACCACACCACCACACCACACTCCACAAAGCCCAGCACTATACTAACATCTCTTACACTTTGCTTGAGGATAAAATAATAAAGTGATAGATTTAAACTGTGTAACCAACTGTTTCAGCCTCACATTGTCCACATAATCAACGATAAATTTAAAACACTTAAATTATGTCTAAAAGAAACTTGAGAAAAAGGAAAGGTCTCTTGGATGTGGAACTTGATCTACCGGCAGTCAGCAACCCAGAGTCACGCCACTATCTGGTCAATACGTTTCCTGGCTGCTGATGTAGCCAGCGTACACACTACCGTCTCTCTACCTACTATATCACTCGTTTATGTCTGTCTCTGAAACAATGAACATCTTTACCTGACCACTCGTAAACCTCTGCCCCTCCCACACACACACCAAAAAGCGTCCATACTACATTAATTAATCTATATAAACATTACCGGACCAATATAATGAGTCGATTATACCATTGTGGCTACCGTGTTCACCTCACGTCTCACTCAGTAACTCAGAGGCTTCGATACTTAAGGGATTGACGCTTCACGGAGACAACGCTGGGTGTACCAGTCGGAAATGTCGCCAACTGTACGTGTCAGAGGGAAATAATCTTATCACGGTTGTTTATGTCAGGTTCAGGTTAAGTCCAGGTGGAGGTTCAGGTTCAAGTGTAGATTCGGGTGCAAGTTCAGGTCCAAGTTCGATTATAGGATGAGGTACAGATGGGTGACGCAAGTAATACAACAGCATAAGTTTTACAGGTGAGGAGTAATTAGATGAACTAACTCGTACAGGTGTGGCCTGTCTTAATATGCAGTACCTGTAGACTTCATCCTTCATTAAAAGATAAACAGTCTCTTTCCGTAGGCCTAATGATTTTTCCCATAGGCATACTCAATCATGTTAGTAATTTAGGATGGACACAAATAAGGAAAAGTTACGAAATTATCTCTCTCTGTTTTCTTTCAAGTGCCAGCAAAGTGTAGTGGAGTGACTGTTGTGGCGTGGTGAACCCGCCCTTACTCCTCAAGCAGCGGGTGACCTCGAGTCGTGTCCTCATACAGTATTCTCCACCTCCACCGCCTCCTCCCTCAGCGTACAAAGTGAGTCACATTACCGATTTGATATATTGATTTTGACATACCTGTACCATCAGCAGTGAGAGACTCGAGTTGGTGAGACTGTGGAATATGTGATGCTTGATTACCATGAAGACCAATATCATACTGACCCAACCCGACCCGACCCGACCCGACCCGACCTGACCCGACCTTAACCTATAACACTATATCCCCGACTCACATTAACACACAGCATTAGAGTGAGTGATACAGCTAAAGGTGTTCTTACACAAGGCAGGAGAGTGAGCTGGAGAGCAGGATTATATTGAAATGTTTTCTTTATTTGCATTTCAGGTAAGTGGGATTTTGCATCTCATCGAGGGACTGGAATCTGCGACAGTGGAAGGAAGGTATGTTGAGTTTCTGTTATGTCAATTTATGTTACTTATTTTGCCGTTTGTTTGGGAATTCAGTGGTCCCTTCCAGTTTGTTTGGGGACTTCAGTGGTCTCTTTTCGTTTATTTGGCGTCCCAGTGGTCCCTTCCCGTTTGTTTGGGGCCTCAGCGGTCCCTTTCTACCTGTTAAGGGCCCTCAGTAGTCCCTCCCCATCGCTTTTTACTCCAGACACGCGCAGTCAATGTTTCCTCCGTGACTGACGTGTTTTTCCCGGAGTTCAATCTTATTCCCTGACATCGTAGACGAACTTCACTTGGCCTGTAGTAGTGAAGTAAGTAGTATAGTATCTCAAAGTAGTCGTGTTTATCATCAAGTGTCATAGTGACATACTGGGGGACACATGGAGGGAACAGTGTTATATTATTTGTTTAACATTATATAATTCTTTTTAAAAAATCCGCTTTAGAGGTTACGAGTTAGAAGAACCCATTTGGAATTTCTTAAATGATATATGTCTCAGGGATGGATGTATAGGTCTTGCATAAGGAAGGTGATGTTGGGATTATTCCTTAAGTAAACTCTTTTGGGAATCCTTGTATCATCAATTCGATATTTTCCTTATAAGCCGAGAGTATATGTAAGAGTAGAGCACTGTTTATCTTTCTTGTACACTCACTAAAAAACTATCTATACAAAATTGTGTTGAGAAAATATGACACAACGAACGATTGATTTTGATAACCCTACCGAGACAACAGGATTCTCAGTGTTCATTCTGAAATTCATCGATCACCTCAAGTACAGATAGTTTTTTTGAGTAACTGTACCTTAGCTCGTACAGTCCGTAAAGCACTAGCTATACTATCAGGTGTAATTGTTGATGATGGAACAGATATTAAGGTACTAAGATCCTGCTCAAGGGTGACGTGACCTACCAGCTACTGAAGAAAATACCTGATAATCGGCTACCTGTCCTTTCCTTGTTTATAGAGCGGAGTATCGTAAACTTTTCACCAGTTTGTCTTGTTTACACTTCAAGATGGTTAGTATCGTAAGAGACAGTTATCTGAATGTTGTCATCTTATCAGGTAATGTTCCCAGTTGATGATTAATTAACATCTATACCTGTTATTTACCAAGACTTCCCAGGTGTGCCCCCTGTTATGTATGCCTCAGTACACTGGCTGCTTGATTGATGTAACTTGTGACTGTGATCTGACCCTTATGTTGCTATGAGAAGGTCAGTGATACGAACAGTAGAGATGTTTAGAAATTTGATAAGTGACTTGACCAATCAGGGATAAGAGGACCGGGTGAACTAGTGTCGGCCATCTGACGAGCAATTGATAAGTCTCGTCTAGTAATTACGTTTAAATAGACCGTGCCCTAACCTAATCTAACCTAACCCACCACTAAACTGGGGATTAAACTAATCTAAGCCTTAGGTTACGTGAGGTTAAGTTTGGACAAGTTAAGAGAGAGAGAGAGAGAGAATGTCGACTGGGGAGGAAGGTTGTAGAGATGGAAATACCTCGCTGGCTCAAGTCTTGTTTCCTTTTGAGCATAAAACTTTAACCTACAGTCAGAGTATGAGATGTCACCCTGGATGATGATTAAGTAAACAAATCATTAAGGTGCTGTTAGTAATCAGAGTATGTGTGTGTGTGTGTGTGTTTGTATGTGTGTGTAAAATAATAATAATAATAATAATAAACGGTTTGTTAATTGAGTTGCAGCCGGTGGCTGAAAATATACAAACTTACATGTGATTTAGACATAATGATATGCGTTCAATACATTTACAGGGCTGTACAGTACATACTGTAAATCAGTTGTTTATTATTTTAACAATAGATGGGATGGTGCTATTCTTATATCTACCAGTGCGGGCTCTTATGGGCTGAATTTTGTTGTAGTGGCGGACTGCGCGAGGTGGGCGGGGGACTGCCGGTGGCAGGAGGTGGCGATGACGAGGATGGTGTAATAGTCCACTGCCAAACCTTGCTAGTGCTTGGTGGTGGAGGTCACTGAGGGATGGCATTTCCAGGGTGCATAGAGCGTTGTTGTAGCCGGAGTAGTCTGCGCCGAGCATGATTCTGCAGGCCCTTTTCTGTACCTTCTCTAGCTGACGTTGTTGGGTAGAGTTGAGAGAAGACGACCAGGCTGGTGACGCAAACGTTAATTTGGAGAGAATAAAGGCGTTGTACGTAGACCTCAGCTCTGGCGTGGGTGTCCCAAGTGACCTGAGTCGTCGTGTGTGTGTGTGTGTGTGTGTGTGTGTGTGTGTGTGTGTGTGTGTGTGTGTGTGTGTGTGTGTTTACCCTGAATAATCTATTCCCGTTTAAACACACCTGGGCGATAGTTTACGTAAATCTTAAATAAAACCAGATAACATTTTTTTCTTCTCTGGTTAGGTTAGTATATTTTCCTTTCTATTACAGGAGAGAGAGAGAGAGAGAGAGAGAGAGAGAGAATGACATCTGGGGTCAGGATAAATCGGGACTAGAGAAATGTGATACTTAGATCAATAGTGGTAAAAGAGAGAGACAGACAGACAGACAGAGAAGGAGAGCAAATATTGAGAGAAAGAGAAAAGAATAAGAGGAGGGGAGGGATACCAAGGTCAGACAGTCTAGGTCAAGGTTAAGGTCAGAAGTAGGTTAAAGGTCATATTATGATACACACACACACACACACACACACACACACACACACACACACACACACACACACACTACTATACTCAAGTTACAATTTCTATTCATTTTCAACCAAAAGTTAATTAAAAAACAACATATTCGCAGTACTCGTAATATAACAACGAATACGTCAATGTCGCTCACATTCTTCACTACAAGACAGTCCTTATAATATTCACGTAACTTGGTCTATATCAGGAAGGAAGGAAGGAAGGAAGGAAGGAAGGAAGGAGGGAAGATGCATGCCTGTTTTTACAAAGATAGTGGATCCAAATTCAATTTTGTGGTTGCGGGCGGCGAGAGAGGGAGTAGGAGTAGGGAGTGTTTTATGGAGGGAAGGAGGAAGGAAGGTATGGAGAGGAGGAGGGAAGGAGAGGGCTGTAGGGAAGAAAGGGGAGGGAAGGAGAGGGCTGTAGGGAAGAAAGGGGAGGGAAGGAGAGGGCTGTAGGGAAGAAAGGGGAAGGAAGGAGAGGGCTGTAGGGAAGAAGGGGAGGGGGATGGGGGAAGGATGGAAGGAGGAGGCTGTAAAGAAGTAGGGAGAGACGAGGGCTGTAGGGAAGGGAGGGAGGGAGAGAGGGAGGGAGATTTTGTGAGCGTGATAAGTGGTTGGAGATATATAAGCGAGTGCACTCTAGCGAAGGTTCGAATCCTGTACACCCAATAATGTTGTTTTTACACTACACATACACGCACACACACACACACACACACACACACACACACACACACACACACACACACACACACACATACACACACACACCTCACACACACACGCACACACACACACACATACACACACACACACACACACACACACACACACACACACACACACACACACACACACACACACGCACACACACACACACACGCACGCACACACACACACACACACACACACACACACACACACACACACACACACACACATACATACACACCCCAAAGCTGAAAGTTGTCCGTGTTTACTTGAGCCTAATTAAAGAATTCATTACCTCGTGTATCATGCGTCTTAAGTATGTGAGGGCGGAATGGCCTCTCATTAGGGGCAGGAGGTTGGTGGGTGCAGAGAATCGTTCCTCGTCCTGAAATAATTATCTCGCCCTTGCAAATGACTTTTTCTGACGATCGAGAAATGAGGGCCATCGTCTTGGAGTTCCCAGTCAATCTCACTTTGGCGTCATGACCTTGTGTGTTAATGTGACCTCATCTCTCCTCCTTGACCTCTGCCTCCGCCTCCTCTTTCTCTTCTTTTTTTTCTTTTCCTCCTCCCAAATTCAGACCAAGTCACGGTATAGTGGTTGTTTGTTAATGTCGTGTTGTGTTATGTATTTTCCGGTGTGTTTTCATTTATTCTTCTCTTTCTCCTCCTCAACACTATCCATTTTTATTTATTTTTATTCTTATTATCCTCATCTATCCTTACTATTAACTCTCTTTCTCTCTCTTTTTCTCAATTCCACATTTTATCTCACTCAATTTAAGTCAATTGTCTTCCACCATCACTGCACAGTATCACCTCTTCCTCTCGTTAATGCCAAGAGTTAAAGTTACCCCCTTCATCATCATCCGTTTTCTATCTCTAACAATTCTCTCTTAATCACAAAAAACGCATTGGGTATTTTGCATAGATACATTATAAACTTTATGTAAATGCAGTTCACTTACACTGTAAAACTAACTAGGCATATTTCGAGAGTATTTACTTATTTTTCACGTAAATGAATCATCTCTATGAACTGGAATTAGGTCAGGGAATGATTTGTCAATTCTTCACTGGTCGGTTAGACACTGTTCTCTGTCGGATATATTTCTTCTCCATCTGGGTTCCCTCCTCTGTTGTTATCATTCATTCTTTGCTATCCTCCTCCTCTTCCTCTTGCTCATCTTCTTTATCCTCGACTCTTTTCAATGTGTTTATCCATCTTGTTCTTTGTGTACGTTTTCTTCCTCTTCTGCTCCTCCTTCTACACTTTTATTTACCAGCCTCTCCTACTTATATTCATTTATCCCAACACCTACTACACCTTAAAACTTAACTAATGTACAGTTGTGGGCATAGATAAATAGACGGAGGGAGGTGGTAGGGAGGGAAGGAGGGGTACATGTAAGTGGAGATTTGGCATCGTTGCTTTGGGGTGGCGGTGAAGTCTCCTCGGCGCACACATTCATCTTTTACGGCAATTTTGTGGTTGTTTTTTATATATTGAGTTAGTTACAACACATTGTTAGTGTAAATTTCGCTTACGTCATGATTGAACTCAAAAAATAAACTTGTGATTTGAATAGAAAATCACATAATTTATTCGCCACTTCTCTGTTACGGTGTCAAGTCTCTACCTACCCTTACCCTCCCATACACATCACCACCCCCTAACCTACCCTCCTTCCTCTCCTTCCGTCCTTCCTCCCCTCCCTCCCACGTTGTTACCTTACCCTAGAAATCAACACCTGGATGACCTATATGAAGGAAAGAAATACACCGTCACACAAACCCGTCACAACACACAACACCATCGCTATTATCAAAACATACTGGAACGCAACACTCGAGGTGAGGTTCTCGATCGTTCTGTTGCGTCTTCAGGAACCCAACGTAAAGGAAAGGCTCTATGGTAAACTATACTTCCATTACCTTCCAGTATAGCATTTCTCATCGCTATACTCGATTATCTAATAGAGATGACTGAGATAAAAACCCCATTTTGTTCCGTGTAAAGTAAATAACGTTATGTCTACACCGTGTCCCAGAAGTGATGATGATTTTTAAAGCAGAGTTTATCTAGAACAATGCAAGACGAAGATGCCAGAACTACATTAACATAAAAACTTTACGATGGCACTCATAAAAAGACGAAGTGGACAAAGTCAACACTGGTAACAATAACACCTCAACTACCCCCCTACCCTCCCCCACCAAGATCCCACCAGGGTTACGGGATCCACTGGCACAGCTTCGAGACAATTGAGCAATGATCCGGAGCCTCGAACCACACACCCCCCCCCACCCCCCACACCCCCACCCTCCCCCCCACAAAGATCATCCACCATCATAAAAGAAAATGGATATCAGAGGAAACTTGCGCAATTCAATACTCCTGCAGACGTAACTTTTAGAATTGCGTTATTTCTTTTTCGTGTAAAATCTACTGAGCTGAACAAATTGCTTCTTTAGTAATGAAGTTTATTAACTGAATTTTGCCTTTGGTGAGAATTATTATTATATGACCTTTGATTATTACAGCTAATTTATACAGTATTAATACATTATCATCATCATGGTTAGGTTAGGTTAGGTGAATAGGGATGGTTTAGTGGTGACCTTTAAGTGATTTAATGATTAGACCCAAAAGCCCTTCTCTCACTTTATCTCAACTCAGAGGAACAAGTATCAATGTTCTAGCCGTGAGAGACCATAAGAGTGATAGTTAACACCCTCCCTTACTCTCCCTTACCCTCCTTCCCTCCCTCACCCTCCCTCACACCCCCACCCCGCCCCTCTCCTCCCCTCCCCACCTCCTCCCCACCCCCCCCCACCCCCCTCCCTCACCCTCCCCACCCCCTCCCCACCCCCCACCCTCACCCTCCCCACCCTCCCCACCCCCTCCTCACCCTCCTCACCTCCCCCACCTCCTCACCCTCCTCACCCCCTCCTCACCCTCCCCACCCTCCAACTTAACTATCCTCACGCAGACTTCCCACAACCCTACAATGGCTGAATACCTCATCCTGCCCTTCTTGTTAGTGTCCCAAATGATGTGATGACCTGTGTTTTAGGTAGTGTTAACAACAATAACGACGCTAATATGGGTAATATGGGGGCCCCCTGATGAGTTTGACACACACACACGCACACACACGCACACACTACATTATGTCTAACTTCTTCATCATATAGTTTTACTCCCTGAAGTGTTGGAGAGACTTCCGCAATGGTGGTGGTGGTGGTGGAGGTGGTGGTGGTGGTGGTGGTGATGGTTTTGGTGGTGGTGGTGTTGGTGATGATTTTGGTGACATTGGTGGTGGTGGTGATGGTTTTGGTGGTAGTGGTGATGGTGATGGTGATGGTGGTGATGTGCGGTGGTGACGGTGGTGGTGAAGAACATTACAACTCACAGTTTATTCCCTGAGACTTTCCATAACTTATCGTCACATTCGGGTGTAAGGGAACGCCAGGCTCTGTTGATTGCTCGTGCTGGCGTTTTCTCTCACCGCTCAGGATGGATGGGTGAGTGACCGCCGCCTTTCCCAAGTTCCATTCATCAGGAGACTTGTTGAAGTTTGTGTTACATTGACCTTCCTGTGGTGTTATTTTTTCATTGTTTATTTACTTGTGAGAATAAACTTTGTGACATGACTTGATTACTTTATTAATTTTTTTCGTTGTTTATTTACTCTTGAGAATAATTTTCTGACATAACTATTATTTTTGTTACTTTAGTTTAATAACTTTTGAGAATATACTTTATGACACGACTAATAAATATTCTTCCTCTTCGTTCATTTACTTTTGAGAATAAAAAATTTATTAGAACTTTACCCAAAAAAACAAACCTATATAGTAGAGCTTTAAATGAACACCTACCCCGATACTTTGTTATTACTGTACTAAATAAAAAATTATCAAATCACGAACAGGTTTTACAAGATTTTTTTTTTCGGGGGGGTGGGGGGGAAGAAGGAACTCATTTTAGGGATCTCTTAGCAGCTTAGAAGAGATTATAATCAAGATACATTAGACCTTAACGAGAGATCCCATTGGCTTAGAATCCAAAACGCTGTGATCTCGTCAGGAACATTAACGCAAATTTAAAAAAAAATAATAATACTCAAAAAATTTTATTATCTTTCTACCACTCGATTTAGGTCCCATGAGATATAGAAGGTAGAAATATGTCGTTTTTGTCGTGTTTTTCTTTACAAGTTTACGAAAGAAAGATTAACAAAGGCGACCATAGAACCTCATTGTTTCCTAGGTTAGGTTAGGTTAGGTTAGTAGCTTCCCTGCAGTGCTTTAATTACAACCAAACCCATGCGATACAGTACACTATATATATTAAGGGAAAAATGCATAATTTGATAACGTCTTAAGATCTCTGCCTGCGTCTGAAGTCATTAAGGGAGGGAAATTTCATCGTGTCTACCTTGTCGTTTGTGTTATGGTTGCTGTCTATAATCACCTCCAGGTTACAAAAATGTTGCCTTTAAACGATGGGTGTGTTAAAATTATTACAGGTTCGCTCAAGGTAACATATCCGTGCTCAGAATGGCAAGCCAAAACCTATAAGCACCATCTAGATCATCGTATTATCACCAGGTTTCAGCAGCTTCCCACAAATGCAGCCGACGTCTTATCTCTCAAAATGGTCATGAGCCTCCACCCTCACCCCATCCCCTCCCACCCACACCGACCCCCGACCCCCCCACCCCCACAATTTCCTCCCCGACCTCGAGACTCCTGAAGCAGCTTCGATAATTGGTACGTCTGAAGTCACCAGCTGTCCACCACATCACTGAGAGTTCTAACGGCGGCCTATAACGCGAGGTTGGGTGTTGCTGTAGACGACAAGCTTTCTCTGTACTTTAGACCAACATAACTGTACAGCCATCAGCGTCCTGTCTCGTGATGAACATCGTCTTGACAAACACGTCCTCAAACAGATATATTACCAGTGTCTCCTACCCGGCATTGGCATCCCGGTATATACGACACCAGTAATTTCTCCCGGTATTGGCGTCCTGGTAAATACGACATTAGTTATTATGAGCCCGTATTTCCTGGCCAACACTGCTGTCCTGGTGGTAGTCGAGTTGGACCTTGATCTTGAGGGAGAGTGTAGGAGGACAGTCACTTGTCCGCACTTGATTTATGTCGCTACTAAACTTGGCGTTGTGTGAGCCGAGTTTATGTCTTATCTTCTGGGAGTTGAAATGTGACTTTTTTTTGGGGGGGTGCTATCTTTCGTTGTGCTTAAGTGATGTAGTCTAGCAGTACTAAGACCTCGAGATATGGAACACCCACCCACCCCCATCCACCCCTAACCCCCCACCATCACCATCCTACCCACCCCCACCTACCCCCCTACCCAATCCCACCTACCCTCCCCTACCCTCCTTGTATTTGTTTGTTACGTGGGATTTGGACCCTTATCATCCCCTGGTGGAGGATCGAGTTGTGCGTAATTCAACATAGACTGTAGGAGAGGACATCGACCCCCTTGTTCTGGCTTCACTGACACCAACAGTATAACGATTTGTGTTACCTTCTCCAGTTATAATTCAGCTTACAACCACTGCTGTTGACGTTACCGCTACTGTTACTTACACTCCACACGTTACTGTTACTAATCGGCCCTGGAGAGAGCTTTTGTCTGTGATTGTTCCTCTACGAGTCTACGTCAACAAGCCGTGGCTACAGAATACTAAAACCAGTTAATTTTCTCCCCTTTACTGATACGAATACCACCTCTCTTCTGTTTCATCTCTTTTACTTACAACTTTGAGATGTGTTTTCATCTATAACCATAAATAAATTTGGCTACTTTCATACTGTTATCTACAACAACTTTTAACACAACACCACAGCTACTTATCACAACACCACAGCTACTTATCACAACACCACAGCTACTTAACACAACACCACAGCTACTTATCACAACACCACAGCTACTTACCACAACACCACAGCTACTTACCACAACACCACAGCTACTTACCCAACACCACAGCTACTTATCACAACACAAAGCTAATTACCATAACACCACAGCTACTTACCACAACACCACAGCAACTTACCACAACACCACAGCTACTTACCACAACACCACAGCTACTTACCACAACACCACAGCTACTTACCACAACACCACAGCAACTTACCACAACACCACAGCAACTTACCACAACACCACAGCTACTTAACACCACCACAGCTACTTATCACAACACCACAGCTACTTATCACAACACCACAGCTACTTATCACAACACCACAGCTACTT
>NW_024728472.1:0-24462 GCF_018991925.1 Homarus americanus | reverse complement strand
TCGGACACTCCCAGGAACACCTCTGACACTCCCACGTACACCTCTGACACTCACAGGTACACGCCTAGCACTCCCAGGTACCCACCTCCCAACCTCCCAGGTGCACCACCCAGCCTCCCAGGTGCCTGTGACCTCCCAGGTACACCGCTGACCTTTTGCCAGGTACCTCAGACACCTGCCAGAGTACCTTCGAACCTCCCAGGGGTGCAGCTCGGAGCACTCCAGTTACACCTCTATAACTCCCAGGTGCACCTGTGACCTCCCAGTACACCTCCTGACACTCCCAGAGCACACCTCTGACCTCCAGGTACACCGCTGCCACTCCCAGTTACACATGACACTGCCAGATACACCTGCTGTGCTCCAGGTACCTGACACTCCCAGTTACACCCCAGCAATCCCAGGTGCCTCAGCACTCCAGGTACACCTCTGACACTTCCAGGTACCTTGACTTCCAGGTACACCCCTGACACTTCCAGGTGCACCTCTGGCCTCCTGGTACACCTCGGCAGCAGGTACCTCCCCAGCACTCCCAGGTACACCTCCCCAGCACTCCAGGTACACCTCCCCAGCCTCCTCAGGAACACCTCTGACTCTCCAGGTGCCTCTTACACTCCTGGTTCTCCCCTGACACTCCCAGGTACACCTCCAGGCACCCCCAGGTGCACCAGCCCAGTGCCTGGGTGCACCTCCTGACCTCCCAGGTACACCTCCGTCTCACAAGTGCACCTCCGATGCCAACAGGTGCACCTCAGACACTCCTGGTTCACCTTTGTGCCACCTCCCAGCTTGCTCCCAGGTACCAATGATACTACCAGGTACACCTCTGACACGCCCAGGTACCTCCGATACTCCCAGGTGCCTCCGTGCCCAGGTACACCTCAGGCCTCCCCTGGTACCACCTCTGACACTCAGGTACACCTCCCACACTCCTGGTTCTCCCCTGACACCCCAGGTACCTCAGACACACCAGGTACACCTCTCAAGCTTGCTCCCAGGTGCCTACTCGGCCTCCCAGGTGCCTCCCAGCACTCCCAGGTACACCTCTGCTCCCAGTTACTCCGACACTCCCAGTTACAACCTGACACTCCCAGGCCACCCCCTGACACTCCCAGTGCCTCTGATGTCCCAGGTGCCTCTGACACTTCCCGGATACACCTCGCTCCCAGGTGCAATCACGCTCTGAAATTACAACTCTGACACTCCCAGGTACACCACTGACACTACCAGGTACCTCATTGCTCAGGTACTCCTTTGTTGGCTGCCAGGTGCTCCTCCGGCTTCCTCCAGGAACACCTCCCCAGCCTCCAGGTACCTCCCAGCCTCCCAGGCCACCGCCCCAGCACTCCCAGGCACCTCCCAGCCTCCCAGGTATACCACTTCAGCCTCCCAGGTACCTTCAACCTCCCAGGTACACCCAGCACTGCCAGGTACACCTCAGACACTGCCAGGTACACTTCAGACACTCCCAGTTACACCTCTACTGCTCAGGTGCACCTGTGACACTCCCAAGTGCCTCCCAGCACTCCAGGCACACCTCTGGCCTCCCAGGTGCACCACACTGACACTCCCAGTTACACCGCCCCAGCCTGCCCAGATACACCTGCTGACGCTCAGGTACACCTGAGCACTCCCAGTTACACACCTGACACTCCCAGGTGCACCTCGTGATCCCAGGTGCACCTCAGGCACTCCCAGGTACACCTCCCAGCACTTCCAGGTACACCTGACACTTCCAGGCATCTCCTGACCTCCCAGGTGCACCTCGGGCACTGCCAGGTACACCTCCAGACACTCCCAGGTACAGCTCGAACTTGCTCCCAGGTACACCTCAGGCACTCCCAGGTGCCACCTGTGGCACTCAGTGCACCTCTGACACTCCCAGGCACACCTCCTGACCTCCAAGGTACACCTCTGACTGCTCCAAGGTACATGAGACCTCCCAGGTGATGCCTGTGGCCTGCCAGATACACCTCCCGGCACTCCATTGCACCAAAGACACTCCAGGTAAACCTCAGGCCTCCCAGGTGCCACCTCAGGCACTGCCAGGTAAACCTCTGACAGCATTCCAGGGCACACCTCTACAGCTCTCCCAGAATTACCTCTTACCTCCCTGGTTCTCCGGCCTCCCAGGTACCCTCTGACCTCCCAAATTCACACCTCTGGCTGCTCCAGATGCCTCCTGACACTCATGAGTACTACTCTGTGCTCCCAGGTGCACCTCAGACACTCCCAGGTGCACCTCAGACACTCCCAGGTACCTCAGGCCTCCCAGGTACATCTCTGGCCTCCCAGGTACCACCTCTGGCCTCCCAGGTAAACCTCCGACATTCCCAGGCCACACCCGTGACACTCCCAGGCTCCTCTGACACTGGTACCTCAGACACTGCCAGGTGCACCTCTCAGACACTCCCAGGTACAGCTCATAGCCACTCCCAGGTACCTCAGGGCACTCCCAGGTGCACCTGTGACACTCCCAAAGTGCACCTCTGACACTCCCAGGCACACCTCCTGACACTCCAAGGTACACCTCCTGACACTCCAAGGTACACATGGACGCTCCCAGGTACCGCTGACACTGCCAGATACCTCTGACACTCCGCTTGTGCCTCAGACCTTGTGGGTGCCTCCAGACACTCCCAGGTGCCTCAGACACACCCAGGTGCACCTCTATCCCAGATACTGCAGCTGTCACTCCCGTGCACCCCTGGCCTCCCAGTTACACCTGACCTCCCAGGTACACCTCTGACAATCCCAGAGTGCAGAGCCTCCCAGGTACACAGCAGCACTTCCAGGTACACCCCTGACACTTCCCAGGTACACCTCTGACACTCCCAGGTACACCAATGACACTCCCAGGTGCACCTCTGACACTTCCGTGCACCTCCCCAACCTCCCAGGTACCTCTGTGCTCCCAGGTACCACCTCCTGACACCCTCAGGCAGTGGAGATTACCCTACACTTTTGACCTCCCTAATGTCGGGTCAAGTCTGGCCTGTTTCTGAGATGTAAGCTGTGGTCAGACAACCCATCACTACACCAGGTACACCTCAGAAACTCCCAGGTACAGCTCAGAAACGCCCAGGTACACCTCAGACACTCCCAGGTGCAGCCTGTGACACTCCGAAGTGCACCTCTGACACTCCCAGGCACACCTCTGACACTCCCAGGTACACCTCAGACATTCCCAGGTACACCGCTGACACCGCCAGGTACACCTCTGACACTCCCAGGTACACCTCTGACACTGCCAGGTACACCTCTGACTCTCCCAGGTACACCTGTGACACTCCCAGGTACACCTCCGTTACTCCCAGGTACACCTCTGGCACGCCCATGTACACCTCCGATATTCCCAGTACCTCTGACACTCCCAGGTACACCTCTGACACTCCCAGGTACACCTCCGATACTCCCAGGTACACCTCCGATACTCCCAGGTATACCTCAGAACCTCCCTGGTTCACCCTCTGACACTCCCAGGTACCTCTGACACTCAGGTACACCTCCGATACTCCCAGGTACCTCCGATACTCCCAGGTACTGCTCTGACACTCCTGGTACACCTCTGACCTCCCAGGTACACCTCTGATACTCCCAGGTACCTCTCAGCACTCCCAGGTACACCAATGACACTACCAGGTATCGTCTGACCTCCTGGTACACCTCCGATACTCCCAGTTACACCTCCGATACTCCCAGGTACACCTCAGACACTCCTGGTTCACCTCTGACACTCCTGGTTCACCTCTGACACTCCATGGTACACCTCTGATACTCCCAGGTATACAACTCCACACTCCCAAGTACACCGCTGACACTCCCAGGCACCTGACACTCCAAAAACCACTGACACTTCCAGGTACACCCCTGACACTCCCTGGTACTCCTCTGACACTCCCAGGTACACCTCTGACAATCCCAGGTACACCTCAGGCACTCCAGGTACACCTCTGACACTCCCAGGTACCTCTGATACGCCGAGGTATACCACTGACACTCACAGGTACACCGCTGACACTCCAGGTACACCGCTGACACTGAGATACACCTCTGACATTCCATGCCTCAGACACTTCCAGGTAGACCTCAGACACTCCCAGGTACACCTCAGACACTCCAAGTTACACCTCTGACCTCCCAGGTACACCTCTGACACTCCCAGGTACTCCTTTGACGCTCCCAGGTACTCCTCCGACACTCCCAGGAACACCTCTGACACTCCCAGGTACACCTCTGACACTCCCAGGTACACCGCTGACACTCCCAGGTACCTCAGGCACTGCCAGGTACCTCAGACACTACCAGGTACACCTCCAGACACCCCAGGTGCAGCTCAGACACACCCAGGTACACCTAAGACACTTCCAGGTACACTCAGGCACTCCATGTACACCTCTGACACTTCCAGGTACACCCCGACACTTCCAGGTACACCCCTGACACTTCCAGGTACACCTCTGACACTCCAAAACTCCAATGACCCTCCCAGGTACACCAATGACACTCCCAGGTACACCTCTGACACTTCCAGGTACACCTCTGACCTCCCAGGTACACCTCTGACACTCCCAGTTACACCAATGACACACTCAGGTACACCTCTGCACTTCCAGGTACAACCCTGACACTTCCAGGCACCAATGATACTCCCAGGTACACCGCTGACACTCCCAGGTACACTGCTGACACTGCCAGGTACACCTCAGACACTACCAGGGCACACCTCAGACACTCCCAGGTAAGCTCAGACACTCCCAGTAACACCTCAGACACTCCCAGGTGCACCTGTAACACTCCCAAGTGCACCTCTGACACTCCCATTCACACCTCTGCCTCCCAGGTACACCTCCGACACTCCCAGGTACACCTCCGACACTCCCAGGTACCTTCTCACACACCCAGGTACACCTTGTCACTCCCAGGTACACCTCTCATACTCCCAGGTACACCTCTGACACTTCCAGATACACCTCTGACACTCCCAGGTACACCAATGATATTACCAGGTACACCTCTGACCTCCCAGTTTCCGATACTCCCAGGTACACCTCCGATACTCCCAGGTACCTCAGACACTCCTGGTTCACCTCTGACACTTCCAGATACACCTCTGACACTCCAGGTACCAATGATACTCCAGGTACCTCTGACACTCCTAGGTACACCTCTGACCTCCCAGGTACCTCTGACACCTCTCAGGTACACCTCTGACACTCCCAGGTACCTCTGACCTCCCAGGTACACATCTGACACTTCCAGGTACACCCCTGACACTTCCAGGTACACTGACACTCCCAGGTACACCAATGACACTCCCAGGTACCTCTGACACTCCTGGTACCTCCTGACACTCCAGGTACACCAATGACACACTCAGGTACACCTCGACACTTCCAGGTACACCCCTTCCATATACACCTCCTAACACTTCCAGATACACCTCTGACACTTCCAGATACACCTCGGACACTCCCAGGTACACCTCCGATACTCCCAGGTACACTCGATACTCCCAGGTACACCTCAGACACTTCCTGGTTCACCTCTGACACTCCCCTGGTTCTCTGACACTCCCATGGTACACCTTGACACTCCCAGGTACACCTCTTACACTCCTGGTTCTCCCCTGACACTCCCAGGTATACCTCAGACACTCCCAGGTGCACCTGTGACACTCCCCAAGTGCACCTGTGACACTCCCAGGCACACCTCTGACACTCCCAGGTACACCTCCGACACTCCCAGGTACACCTCTGACACTCCCAGTGCACTTCTCACACACCCAGGTACACCTTGACACTCCCAGGTACACCTCTCATACTCCCAGATACACCTCTGACACTTCCAGATACACCTCTGACACTCCCAGGTACCAATGATACTACCAGGTACACCTCTGACACTCCCAGGTACACCTCCGATACTCCCAGGTACACCTCCGATACTCCCGGTACACCTCAGATACTCCCTGGTTCTCTGACACTTCAGATACACCTCTGACCTCCCAGGTACACCAATGATACTACCAGGTACACCTCTGACTCCCGGGCACCATGTTGACACTCCCAGGTACACCTCTGACACTCTCAGGAACACCTCTGACACTCCCAGGTACACCTCTGACACTCCCAGGTACACCCCTGACACTTTCAGGTACACCCCTGACACTTCCAGGTACACCCCTGACACTCCCCAGGTTCAACAATGACAACTCCCAGGTACACCTCAGACACTCCCAGGTACACCGCTGACACTTCTCAGATACACCTCTGACACTCCCAGGTACACCAAAGATAATACCAGGTACACCTCTGACACTCCCAGGTACACCTCTGACACTCCCAGGTACCTCTGACACTCTCAGGAACACCGCTGACACTCCCAGGTAAACCTCCTGACACTCCCAGGTACACCTCTGACACTTTCAGGTACACCCCTGACACTTCCAGGTACACCTCCTGACACTCCCAGGCACACCTCCTGACACTCCCAGGTACCTCCGACACTCCCAGGTACCTCTGACACTCCCAGGTACACTTCTCACACACCAAACCACCTTGCCTCCCAGGTGCACACGACCTCCCAGGTACACTTCTCACACCCAGGTACCTTGACCTCCCAGGCACACCTCTGACCTCCCAGGTACACCTCCGACACTCCAGGTACACATCTGACCTCCCAAGGAACACTTCTCACCACCCAGGTACACCTTGACACTCCCAGGCCCTCTCCATACTCCAGGTACACCTCTGACACTTCACATACACCTCTGACACTTCCAGATACACCTCTGACACTCCCAGGTACACCAATGGTCTACCAGGTACCTCTGACACTCCAAGTACACCTCCGATACTCCCAGGTACACCTCCGATACTCCCAGGTACACCTCCAGACACTCCCTGGTTCACCTCTCAGCACTTCCAGATACACCTCTGACACTCCCAGGTACCCCATGATACTACCAGGTACACCTCGGACACTCCCAGGTACACCTCTGATATTCCCAGGTACACCTCCGATACTCCCAGGCACCTCAGACACTTCCTGGTTCACCTCTGACACCCCCTGGTTCACCTCCCTTCCCTGGTACACCTCTGACACTCCAGGTACACCTCTTACACTCCTGGTTCTCTGACACTCCAGGTACACCTCAGACCCCCCAGGTGCACCTGTCACACCCCCAAGTGCACCTCTGACACTCCCAGGCACACCTCCTGACCTCCCAAGTGCACCTCTGACACTCCCAGGCTACCTCTGACACTCCCAGGTACACCACCGATACTCCCAGGCACACCTCCGATACTCCCAGGTACACCTCAGACACCCCTGGTTCACCTCTAAAATTCCTGGTTCACCTCTGACCTCCCTGGTACACCTCAGACACTGCCAGGTACACCTCGAACACTCCCAGGTAGCTCAGACACTCCCAGTAACACGTGAGACACTCCCAGTGCACCTGTGACACTCCCAAGTGCACCTGTGACACTCCCAGGCACACCTCTGACACTCCCAGGCACACCTCCGACACTCCCAGGTACACCTCTGACCTCCCAGGTACACTCTCACACACCCAGGTACACCTTGACACTCCCAGGTACACTCTCATACTCCCAGGTACACCTCTGCTTCCAGATACCTCTGACACTCCCAGGTACACCAATGATACTAGGTACACCTCTGACACTCCCAGGTACACCTCCAATACTCCCAGGTACACCTCCCGATACTCCCGGGTACACCTCAGACACTCCTGGTTCACCTCTGACACTTCCAGATACACCTCTGACACTCCCAGGTACACCAATAATACTACCAGGTACACCTCTGACACTCCCAGGTACACCCCTGACACTCCCAGGTGACACCTCTGACACTCTCAGGAACACCTCTGACACCCAGCACCCTCTGACACCCAGGTACACCACAATCATTACCAGCGCACACCAATGATACTCCCAGGCACACCGCTGACACTCCAGGTACACACACTGCCTGGTACACCTCAGACACCCTGCCAGGCACACCTCCAGAAACTCCCAGGTAAGCTCAGACACTCCCCAGTAACACCTCAGACACTCCCAGGTGCACCTGTGACACTCCCAAGTGCACCTCTGACACCCCAGGCACACCCTGACACTCCCAGGTACAACTCCCGACACTCCCAGGTTCACCTCTCACACCCCAGGTACACTTCACACGCACCCAGGTACACCTTGACACTCAGGTACACCTCTCATACTCCCAGGTACACCTCTGACACTTCCGATACACCTCTGACACTCCCAGGTACACCAATGATACCAGGTACACCTCTGACAATCCCAGGTACACCCTCAGGCACTCCCAGGTACACCTCTGACACTCCAGGTACACCCTGACACTACCAGGCACACCTGACACTCGGCACACCTCTGACACTTCCAGATACACCTCTGACACCCCAGGTACACCAATCACACCCCTAAGTACAACTCTGACACTCCAGGTACACCACTGACACTACCAAGTACACCTCTGTCACTCCCAGGCACAACTCTGACACCCCCAGGTACACCTCTGACACTCCCAGGTACACCTCTGATACCCCGAGGTATACCTCTGACACTCCAGGTACACCGACAACTCCCAGGTACACCGCTGACACTGCAAGATACACCTCTGACATTCCATGTACACCTGACACTTCCAGGTAGACCTCAGACACTCCCAGGTACACCTCAGACACTCCAAGGTACACCTCTGACACTCCCAGGCACCTCTGATACTCACAGGTAAACCTCCGATACTCCCAGGTACACCTCAGACACTCCCTGGTTCACCTCTGACACTTCCAGATACACCTCTGACACCCCAGATACACCAATGATACCAGGTACACCTCTGACACCTCCCAGGTACACCTCCGATACTCCCAGGCACATCTCCGATACTCCCAGGTACACCTCAGACACCCTGGTTCACCTCTGACACTCTCTGGTTCACCTCTGACACCCCAGGTGCACCTCTTACACCCCCTCTCTGACACCCCAGGCACACCCCAGACACTCCCAGGCACCTCTGACACTCCCAGGTACACCTCCCACACTCTGACACTCCCAGGTACACCTCTGGCCTCCCAGGTACACCACTGACACCCCAGTTACACCTCCGACCCCCAGTTACACCCCTGACACTCCAGGCACCCTGACACTCCCAGGTACACCTCTGACACCCCAGGTACACCTCTGACACTTCCGGATACACCATTCACACTCCCAGGTCACACCACTGACACTACCAGGAACACCTCTGACACTCCAAGGTACTCCTTTGACTGCCAGGTACTCCCTCTGACACTCCCAGGTACCTTGACGCTGCCAGGTACCTCCGACACTCCCAGGAACAAATCTGACACTCCCAGGAACACCTCTGACACCCCAGGCACACCGCTGACACTTCCAGGTACACCCCGACACCCCAGGCACACCAACACTGCCAGGCACCTCAGACACTGCCAGGACACCTTCAGACACTCCCAGGTAAAGCTCAGACACCCCAGTAACACCAGACACTCCCAGGTGCACCCTGACACTCCCAGTGCACCTCTGACACTCCCAGGCACACCCCCACACCCCCAGGTACACCTCCGATACTCCCAGGTACACCTCTGACAATCCCAGGTACACTTCTCACACACCCAGGACCCTTCGACACCCCAGGTACACCTCTCATACTCCCAGGTACACCTCTGACACTTCCAGATACACCTCTGACACCCAGGTACACCAATGATACTACCAGGTACACCTCTGCCACTGCAGGTACACCCCTGACACTCCCAGGTACACTTCTGACACTCTCAGAACACCTCTGACACTCCCAGGTACACCTCTGACACTCCCAGGCACACCTCTGACACTCCCAGGTACACCTCCGACACTCCCAGGTTCACCTCACACCCCAGGCACACTTCACACACCCAGGTACACCTACACCCAGGTACACCTCTCATACTCCCAGGTACACCCTGACACTTCCTGGACACCTCTGACACTCCCAGGTACCACACCACCCCAAGTACAACTCTGACACTCCCAGGTACACCACTGACACGACCAGATACACCTATGACACTCCAGGTACACCCCTGACACTCCCAGTTACACCCCTGACACTCCCAGGTACACCTCTGACAATCCCAGGTACACCTCAGGCACCCCAGGTACACCCCTCTGACACTTCCAGGCACTGACACTACCAGGTACACCCCTGACACTTCCAGGTACACCTCTGACACTCCAGATACACCTCTGACACTCCCAGGTACACCAATCACACTCCCAAGTACAACTCTGACACCCAGGTACACCACTAACACTACCAAGCACACCCTGTCACCCCAGGCACAACTCTGACACTCCCAAGTACACCTCTGACACTCCCAGGTACACCTCTGATACGCCGAGGTACACCTCTGACACTCCAGGTACACCGCTGACACTCCCAGGTACACACCTCACACTGCAAGATACACCTCTGACATTCCATGTACACCTCAGACACTCAGGTAGACCTCAGACACTCCCAGGCACACCTCAGACACCCAAGGTACACCTCTGACACTCCCAGGTACACTGATACTCCCAGGTAAACCTCCGATACTCCCAGGTACACCTCAGACACTCCCTGGTTCACCTCTGACACTTCCAGACACACCTCTGACACTCCCAGATACACCAATGACTACCAGGTACACCTCTGACACTCCCAGGTACACCTGATTCTAGGCACATCTGAGCTCCCAGGTACACCTCAGACACTCCCTGGTTCCACCTGACACTCTCTGGTTCACTCCTGACACTCCCTGGTACACCTCTAACACTCCCAGATGCACCTCTACACTCCTTGGTTCTCCTGACACTCCCAGGTACACCTCAGACACCTCCCAAGTACACCTCTGACACTCCCAGGTACTACTCTGACACTCCCAGGTACACCTCTGGTCACTCCCAGGTACACCACTGACACTCCCAGTTACACCTCCGACCCCAGTTACACCCCTGACACTCCCAGGTACACCCTGACACTAGGTACACCTCTGATACTCCCAGGTACACCTCTGACACTTCCGGATACACCATTGACACTCCCAGGTACACCAGACACTACCAGAACACCTCTGACACTCCAAGGTACTCCCTTGACGCTGCCAGGTACCTCTGACACTCCCAGGTACTCCTTAACGCCAGGTACTCCTACACTCCCAGAACAAATCTGACACTCCCAGTAACCTCTGACACTCCCAGGTACACCGCTGACACTTCCAGGTACACCCCTGACACTCAGGTACACCTCTGACACTGCCAGGCACACCTCAGACACTGCCAGGTACACTTCAGACACTCCCAGGAAAGCCCAGACACCAGTGCAACACCAGACACTCCCAGGTGCACCTGTGACACTCCCGTGCACCTCTGACACCCCAGGCACACCTCTGACACCCCAGGTACACCTCCGACACCCCAGGCACACCTGACACCCCAGGTACACTTCACACACCTAGGTACACCGTTGACACCCCAGGTACACCTCACACTCCCAGGTACACCTATGACACTTCCAGATACACCCTCTGACACCCCAGGCACACCAATGATACTACCAGGTACACCTCTGCCACTGCAGGTACACCTCTGACACTCCCAGGCAACACCTCTGACACTCTCAGAAAAACTTCTGACACTCCCAGGCACACCTCTGACACTCCCAGGTACACCTCTGACACTTCCAGGCACACCCCGACACTTCCAGGTACACCCCTGACACCCAGGCTGACACTCCGTTACCATTGACACTTCAGATCACCTCCTGACACTTGTGAATACACCTCTGACCTTCCAAATACACCTCTGACACTCCCCAGGTACCTACAATGATACTACAGGTACACCTCCTGACATACTCCCAGGTAAACCTCCGATACTCCCAGGTACACCTGCGATACTCCTGGGTACACCTCAGACACTCCCTGGTTCATCTGACCTCCCTGGTTCACATCTGACACTCCTGGTTCACCTCGCTCCCAGGTACACCTCTTACACTCCCTGGTTCTCCCCTGATGCTCCCAGGTACACCTCAGACACTCCCAGGTACACCGCTGACGCACTCCCAGGAACACCTCCAGACACTGCCAGGTACACCTCCAGACACTGGGTACACCTCAGGCACTCCCAGTTTCACCTCAGAGCACTCCCAGTTGCCCCCTGACCTCCCAGGTACACCCCGGCACTCCCAGGTACACCTCCTGATGCTCCCAGGTACACCTCTGACACTTCCGAGATGCCTCTGACACTCCCAGGTACGCAATCACTGCACTCCCAAGTACAACTCCTGACCTCCCTGGTGCACCACTGACACTGCCAGGTACACCTGTGACACTCAGGTACTCCTTTGACGCTGCCGGGTGCTCCTCCGACACTCCCCACGAACACCTGGCCTCCCAGGTACACCTCCTGAGACTCCCCAGGTACACCGCTGACACTCCAAGGTACACCTCCTGACACTCCCCAAGGTACACCGCTGACACTGCCAGGTACACCTCCAGACACTGCCAAGGTACCCACTTCAGACACTCCAGGTACAGCTCAGACACTCTCAGTTACACCTCAGAAACTCCCAAGTGAACCTGTGGCACTCCCAAAGTGCACCTCTGACACACTCCCAGGCACACCTCTGACACTCCCCAGGTACACCACTTGACACTCCCAGTTACACCGCTGACACTGCCAGATACACCTATGACACTCAGGTACACCCTGACACTCCCAGTTACACCCCTGGCCTCCCAGGTACACCTCCTGACAATCCCAGGTACACGTCAGGCACTCCCAGTTATACCTCTGACACTTCCAGGTACACTAAGCACTTCAGGTGCACCCCTGACCCTTCAGGTACACCTCTGACACTCCCAGGTACCTGTGGCACTGCCAGGTACACCACTGACACTCCCTGGTACACCTCTGACACTCCCAGGTACACCTCTGACACTCCAGGTACACCTCTGTTCACGCCCTGGTACACCTCTGACCTCCCAGGTACACACTGATGCTCCCAGGTACACCTCTGACACTTCAGATACACACTCTGACACTCCCAGGTACACCAATGATGCTACCAGGTACCTCTGACACTCCCAGGTACCTCCGATACTCCCAGGTGCACCTCCAGTCTCCCAGGTACCTCAGACCTCCCTGGTTCACCTCTGACCTCCCTGGTTCACCTCCTCCTGGTGCACCTCTGTTCTCCCAGGTGCACCTCTTACACTCCCCTGGTTCTCCTGACACTCCCCAGATACACCTCAGACACTCCCAGGTACACCTCTGACACTCCCAGGTACTACTCCTGACACTCCCAGGTACCTCTGACACTCCCAGGTACACCTTTTACTCCCAGTTACACCTCCAACACTCCCAGTTACACCCCTGTGCACACCCCTGACACTCCCAGGTACACCTCTGACCTCCCAGGTACCCCTCTGACACTTCCGGATACACCTCTGACCTCCCAGGTACACAATCACACTCCCAAGTACAACTCTGACACTCCCTGTTTACCACTGACACTACCAGGTACACCTGCTTCTGACCTCAGGTACTCCTTTGACTGGTACTCCTCGACCTCCAGGGAACACCTCTGACACTCCCAGGTAACCTCTGAGAGACTCCCAGGTACACCGCCCCAGCACTCCCAGGTACACCTCTGACACTCCCAGGTACACCTCTGGCCTCCCAGGTACACCTCCTGACAACCAAAAGGTGCATCCTGACGCACTCAGAGGGAACACCTCTGACACTCCCAGGTACCTCGACACTCCCAGGTGCACACCTCCCAGCCTCCCAGGTGCACCTCCTGACTGCTCCAGGTACACCTCTGATGCAACCCTGAGTACCTCTGACACTCCCAGGTACACCTGTAGTACTCCCAGGTACACCCCCTCTGACACTTCCAGCTACCTCCCAGCACTCCCAGGTACACCAATGATGCTACCAGGTACCACCTCTGACCTCCCAGGTACACCTCCGATGCTCCCAGGTGCACCTCCGATGCTCCAGGTACACACTCAGACACTCCCTGGTTCACCTCTGACACTCCCTGGTTCTCTAACACTCCCTGGTACCTCAAACCTCCCAGGTACACCTCTTACCACTCCTGGTTCTCCCCTGACCTCCCCAGATACACCTCAGGCACTCCCAGGTACACCTCCTGGCCTCCCAGGTACTACTCTGACCTCCCAGGTACACCTCTCCCCAGCACTCCCAGGTACACCTTTGACACTCAGTGCCTCCAACACTCCCAGTTACACCCTGACCTCCCAGGTACACCCCTGGCCTCCCAGGTACACCTCTGATGCTCCCAGGTACCTCTGACACTTCCGGATACACCTCTGACACTCCCAGGTACACCAATCCACACTCCCAAGTACAACTCTGACACTCCCTGGTACACCCCCAGCACTACCAGGTACCTGTGACACTCCAGGTACTCCTGTGACGCTGCCAGTGCTCCTCCGACACTCCAGGAACACCTCTGACCTCCCAGGTACACCTCTGAGACTCCCAGGTACACCATGACCTCCAGGTACACCTCCTGACACTCCCAGGTACCGCCCCCGGCACTGCCAGGTGCACCTCCAGACACTGCCAGGTACACTTCAGGCTTGCTCCCAGGTACAGCTCAGGGTGCTCTCAGACACACACTCAAAACTCCCAAGTGAACCTGTGACACTCCCAAGTCACCTCTGACACTCCCAGGCACACCTCTGACACTCCCAGGTACACCACTGACCTCCCAGTTACCATGACACTCCCAGTTACCTGCTTTGGCACTGCCAGATACACCTATGACCTCCAGGTACACCCCTGGCCTCCACGGATTACACCCTGGCCTCCCAATTTTCCTGACAATCCCAGGTACACGTCGGGCACTCCCAGTTAACACCTCTGACACTTCAGGTACACCCCTGACACTTCCAGGTACACCCCCTGACCCTTCCAGGTACACCTCTGACTGCTCCCAGGTACACCAATGGCCTGCCAGGTACCTGCTGGCCTCCCTGGTGCCTCTGACACTCCCGTTGCCCAATGGCCTCCCAGGTAAACCTCTGACACTTCCAGGTACACCTCGGCACTCCCAGGTACACCTCTGACAACCAAAAGGTACACATCGGCACTCTCAGGAACACCTCTGACACTCCCCAGGTGCACCTCTGGCCTCCCAGGTGCACCTCTGACCTCCCAGGTGCACCTCTGGCCTCCCAGGTACACCTCTGTGAGCCACGCCCTGGTGCCTCGGCCTCCCAGGTACACCTGCAGTGCTCGGTGCACCTCTGACCTTCAGATACACCTCCCAGCCTCCCAGGTGCACCAATGGTCTGGGTGCACCTCTGGCCTCCCAGGTACACCTCCGATCTCCCAGGGCACCTCCGATGCTCCCAGGTACACCTCAGACACTCCCTGGTTCCTTTCTGACCTTGCTCCTGGTTCTGCCTCCTAACACTCCCTGGTACACCTCTGATGCTCAGGTGCCTCTTCACACTCCCTGGTTTCTCCCCTGAGCACTCCCAGATGCACTGGGCCTCCCAGGCACACCTCTGTTGCTCTCCAGGTACTACTCTGACACTCACTCCCAGGCACACCTCTGACACTAGGTACAACTTTGACACTCCCAGTTACACCTCCAACACTCCCAGTTACACCCTGACACTCGGTACACACCCTGACACTAGGTGACACCTCTGATACCCAGGTACACCGCTGACACTTCCACATACACCTCTGACACCCTGGTACACCAATCACACTCCAAGCACAACTCTGACACCCCAGGTCACACCACTGACACCACCAGGCACACCTCTGACACTCCCAGGCACACCTCTGACACTCCTAGGTACACCTCTGACACCCCAGGTACACCTCTGACACCCCAGGCACACCTCTGACACCTCCAGGCACACCCCTGACACTTCCAGGCACACCCCTGACACTCCCAGGCACACCAATGACACACCAGGTACACCTCTGACACTTCCAGGTACACCCCTGACACTTCCAGGTACACCAATGACATCCCAGCCACCGCTGACACTCCCAGGCACACCGCTGACACTGCCAGGCACACCTGAGACACTGCCAGGCACACCCCAGACACCCAGTAAAGCTCAGACACTCCCAGTAACACCAGACACTCCCAGCACCCTGACACTCAAGTGCACCTCTGACACTCCCAGGCACACCTCTGACACTCCCAGGTACAACTCCGACACTCCCAGGACACCTCTGACACTCCCCAGGTACACTTCACACACCCAGGCACACCTATGACACTCCCAGGCACACCTCTCACTCCAGGTACACCTCTGACACTTCCAGATACACCCCTGACACTCCCAGGTACACCAATGATACTACCAGGTACACTCTGACACCCCAGGCACACCTCCGATACCCCAGGAAACCTCCACCCCAGGTACACCTCAGACACTCCCTGGTTCACCTCTGACACTTCCAGATACACCTCGACACCCCAGGTACACCAATGATACTACCAGGCACACCTCTGACACCCCAGGCACACCTCTGACACTCCCAGGCACACCTCTGACACTCTCAGGAACACCTCTGACACTTCCAGGCACACCTCTGACACCCCAGGTACCATCTGTGACACTTCCAGGCACACCCCTGACATTTCCAGGTACACCCCTGACACACCCAGGTACACCAATGACACTCCCAGGTACACCCCTGACACTCCCTGGTACACCTCTGACACTCCCCAGGCACACCAATGACACACCCAGGTACACCTCTGACACTTCCAGGTACACCCCTGACACTTTCAGGTAAACCAATGATACTCCCAGGTACACCGCTGACACTCCCAGGTACATCGCTGACACACCAGGTACACCTCAGACACTGCACACCTTAGACACCCCAGGCAAAGCTCAGACACCCCATTAACACCTCAGACACCCCAGGTACCCCTGACACTCCCCAAGTGCACCTGTCAATTCCCATGCACACATCGACACCCTAGGTACACCCGACACTCCCAAGAACATCTCTGACTCTCCCAGGCACACCTCACACACCCAGGCACACCTCTCATACCCCAGGCACACCCCCTGACACTTCCAGATACACCCTGACACCCCAGGTACACCAATGATACCAGGTACACCTCTGACACTCCCAGGTACACCTTTGATACTCCCAGGTACACCTGATACCCCAGGCACACCTCAGACACCCCTGGTTCACCCTGACACTTCCAGATACACCTGACACTCCCAGCACCAATGATACTACCAGGCCACCTCTGACACCCCAGGTACACCTCCGATACTCCCAGGCACACCTCTGACACTCCCAGGTACACTCTGACACTCCAGGTACACCCCTGACACTTCCAGGTACACCCCAATCCCAGGTACACCATTGACACTTCCAGCAGATGTACACCTCTGACATTCCAGATACACCTCTGACATCAAATACACCTCTGATAATTCCCCAGGTACACCAATGATACGCCTTACCAGGTACACCTCTGACACTCCCCAGGTAAACTCGATACTCCCCAGGCACACCCAAGGATAATTCTAGGCACAATTTCAGACACTCCCCTGGTTCACATCTGACACTCCCTGGTCTGAAGATCTGACACCCCTGGTTCACCTCCTGACACTCCCAGGCACCTCTTACACTCCCCTAGTTCTCCCCTGATACCCCAGGCCACCTCAGACACTCCCAGGTACACCGCTGACACCCCAGAACACCCCAGACACTGCCAGGCACACCCCAGACACCACCAGGCACACCTGACACCCCTGTGCCTCCACCTCCTGACACTCCCAGTCATAATTCCCCTGACACTTGGTGTACACCTCCCCTGACACTCCCCAGGCACACCTCTGATAATTCTAGGCACACCTCCTGACATTTCCGGATACACCTGGACACTCCCCAGGTACACACCAATCACACTCCCAAGCACAACTCTGACACCCCCTGGTACACCACTGGACACTACCAGGCACACCCAGACACTAGGTAATTCTTTGACGCTGCCAGGTAATTCTCCGACACTCCAGGAACACCCTCTGACACTTAGGTACACCTCTGAGACTGCACACCGCTGACACCCCAGGCACTCCTCTGACACCCCAGGTACACCGCCGACACTGCCAGGCACAATTCCCAGACACACTGCCACAGGCACACTCAGACACCCCAGGCACAGCCTGCCAGACACCCCAGTCACACCTCAGAACCCCAAGTGAACCTGAGACACTCCCAAGCAATTCCTGACACCTTGGTACACACTCTCTGACACTCCCTGGTACACCGGCTGACACTCCCAGTTACACCGCTGACACTGCCAGACACACCCATGACACTCCAGGCACACCCCTGACACCCCAGTTACACCCCTGACACCCCAGGTACACCTCTGACAATCCCAGGTACACGTCAGCACTCCCAGTTATACCTCTGACACTCTAAGGCACATCCCCTGACACTTCCAGGTACACCTCTGACCCTTCCAGGCCAATTCTGACACCCCAGGCACACTAACGACACTGCCAGGCACACCACTGACACCCCTGGTACACCCCTGACACCTAGGCACACCAACACAATTCCCCAGGCAAACCTCTGACACCCAGGTACACCCTGACACCCCAGGTACAATTCCTGACAAACCAAAGGTACACATCTGGACACCTCAGGAACACCCTGACACCCCTGAGGCACACCTTGACACTCCCAGGCCACCTCTGACACCCCAGGCACACCTCTGACACTCCCAGGCACACCTCTGATACGCCCCTGGTACACCCTCTGACACCCAGGTACACCCACATGATACCCCAGGTACACCTCTGACACTTCCAGATACACCTCTGACACCCAGGCACACCAATGATACTACCAGGCACACCCCTGACACCCCAGGCACACCTGATATCCCAGCAGGTGCACCTCCGATACCCCAGGTACACCCCAGACACTCCCCTGGTTCAATTCTGACACCCTGGTTCACCTCTAACACTCTGGTACACCTCTGATAATTCCCAGGTGCACCCTCTACACTCCCCTGGTTCTCCCTGACACCCCAGATACACTCCCCAGACACTCCCAGGTACAATTCTGACACCCCAGGTGCTCACTTGACACTCCCACACCTCTGACACCCCAGGCACACCTTGACACTCCCAGTTACACCTCCAACATCTCCCCAGTTACACTTCTGACACTCCCCAGGCACACCCCACACTCCCAGGTACACCTCTGATATCTAGGTACACCCTGACACTTCCTGGGATACACCTCTGACACCCCAGGTACACCAATCACACCCCAAGTACAACTCTGACACTCCCTGCACACCACTGACACCACCAGGCACACCTGTGACACTCCAGGCAATTCCTGACGCTGCCAGGCACCTCCTGACACTCCCAGGAACACCTCTGACACTCCCAGGCACACCTCTGAGACTCCCAGGCACACCTGACACTCCCCAGGCACATCTGACACTCCCCAGGTACACTCTGATAATTCCCCAGGTACACCTCTGTCAACCAAAGGCACATCTGACACTTTCAGAACACCTCTGGTACCCAGGTACACACCTCTGACACTCCCCAGGCACACCTCTGACACCCCAGGCACACCCCTGGACACTTCCAGACACACCTCCTGACACTCCCAGTACACCAATGACATGCCACCAGGCACACCCCTGACACCCCAGGCACACCTCCGATACCCTAGGCACCTCCGACACCCCCAGTACACCCAGACACCCCTGGTTCACCTCTGACACTCCCCTGGTTCACCTCTAACACACTCCCTGGTACACCTCTCTCTGATAATTCCCACACTCTTACACTCTGTTCTCCCTGACACTCCCAGATACACCTTCAGGCACTCCCAGGCACACTCTGACACCCCAGGTACTAATCTGGACACCCTCTGTGCACACCTCTGACACTCCAGGCAACCTTTGACACTCCCCAGTTGCCACCTCCAACACTCCCAGTTACAATTCTGACACTCCCCAGCACCCACACTCCCAGGCACACCTCTGATACTCCCAGGTACACCTCTGACACTCTGGATGCCACCTCTGACACCCCAGGCACACCAATCACACCTGCCACAACTCTGGTACCCCTGGCACACCACTGACACCAGGCATGCCCTGTGACACTCCAGGCACTCCCTTGACGCTGCCAGGTACCTCCGACACCCCAGGAACACCTCTGACACTCCCCAGGCACACTCTGAGACTCCCAGGCACACCCGCTGACACCCCCAGGCACACCCCTGACACCCCAGGCACACCGCCGACACCGCCAGGCACACCCCAGACACCACAGGCACACCCCAGACACCCCTGGTGCACAGCCTCCAGACACCTCAGTTACACCGTGAAACCCAAGGAACCTGTGACACTCCCAAGGCACCCCTGACACCCCAGGCACACTCCTCTGACACTCCCCAGGCACACCGCTGACACTCCCAGTTACACCGCTGACACTGCCAAACACACCTATGACACTCCAGGTACACCCCTGACACTTGTGCCACAATTCCCTGACACCCCAGCACCTCTGACAATCCCAGGCACACGTCAGGCACCCACATACCTCTGACACTTCCAGGCACACCCCTGACACTCCAGGCACACCCCTGACCCTTCCAGGCACACCTCTGACACCCCAGGCACACCAATGACACTGCCAGGCACACCACTGACACTCCCTGCACACCTCTGACACCCCAGGCACACTCCAATGACACCCCAGGCAAAACCCCTGACACTTCCAGGTACACTCTGACACTCCAAGGACAACCAAAGGCACACATCTGACACTCTTCAGGAACACCTGACACCCCAGGCACACCTCTGACACCCCAGGCACACCTCTGACACCCCAGGCACACTTCGACACTCCCCAGGCATACCTCTTGATACGCCCTGGGTACACCCTGACACTCCCAGGTACACCTAAGCAGATACTCCCAGGTACACCTCTGACACTTCCAGATACACCCTGACAATTTCAGGCACAATTAATGATACTACCACAGGCACAATTTCTGACACTTCCAGGTTCACCTCTGATACTCCCAGGCACCTCTCGGATACCCTGAGGCAATTCTTCAGACACCCCCTGGTCTGGCCTCTGACACTCCCTGGTTCACCTCTGACATCCCCTGCACACCCTGATACTCCCCAGGCATACCTCTTACACTCCCCTGGTTCTCCCCCTGACACTCCCCAGACACCAGACACTCCCCAGGCACACACCCAAGACACCCCAGGTACTACCTGACACCCCACCCAGGCACACCTCTGACACCCCAGGTACACCTTGACACCCCAGGTACACCTCCAACACTCCCAGTTACACCCCTGACACCCCAGGTACACCCCTGACACTCCCAGGTACACCCTGATATCCCAGGCACACCGCTGACACTCTCCATACACCTCTGACACCCCTGCACACCACCACACTCCTAAGCACAACCCTGACACTCCCAGGCACACCACTGACACCACCAGGCACACCCTGACACACACCCCTGACACCCCAGGCACACCTCTGACACTCCCAGTACACACCTCCTGACACCCCAGGTACACACCTCTGACACTTCCAGGCACACCTGACACTCCAGGCACACCCCTGACACTTCCAGGCACACCCCTGACACCCCAGGCACACCTCTGATACTCCCAGGCACACCGCTGACACTTCCACATACACCTCTGACACCCAGGCACACCAATCACACTCCCAAGTACAACTCTGACACTCCCCAGGCACACCACTGACACCACCAGGCACACCTCTGACACCCCAGGCACACCCCTGACACCCCAGGTACACCCTGACACACTCCAGGCACCTCTGACACTCCCAGCAGCACCCTGACACCAGACACACCTCTGACACCCCAGGCACACCAATGATACTACCATACACCTGACACCCCTGTGCACACCTCCACCCCAGGCACACCTCTGACACTCCCAGGAACACCCCTGACACCCCAGGCACACCTCTGACACTCCCCAGGCACACCTGTGACACTTCCAGGCACACCTGACTTTCTCCAGGCACACCCTGACACACCCAGGCACACCAATGACTCCCAGGCACACCCCTGACACTCCCTGGTACACCTCTGACACTCCCAGGCACCAATGACACAGTACACTCTGACACTCCAGGCACACCCCTGACACTTTCAGGTAAACCAATGATACTCCCAGGCACACCGCTGACACTCCCCAGTACATCGCTGACACACCAGGTACACCTCAGACACTGCCAGGTACACCTCAGACAACCCCAGGCAAAGCCCAGACACCCCCAAACACCAGACACCCCAGGCACCTGTGACACCCCAAGTGCACCTCTGTCACCCATGACACATCTGACACCCTAAGTACACCTCACACCCTCCAAGCACATCTCTGACTCTCCCAGGCACACTTCACACACCCAGGCACACCTTGACACCCCCAGGCACACCTCATACCCCAGGCACACCTCTGACACTTCCAGATACACCTCCTGACACCCCAGGTACACCAATGATACTACCAGGCACACCTCTGACACTCCCAGGCACACCTTGATTCCCAGGTACACCTCCGATAATTCCCAGGCACACCTCAGACACCCCTGGTTCACCTCTGACACTCCAGATACACCTCTGACACCCCAGGCACACCAATGATACCACCAGGCACACCTCTGACACCCCAGGCACACCTCCGATACTCCCAGGCACACCTCAGACACCCCTGTTCACCTCTGACACCCCCTGGTTCACCTCTGACACCCCTGGCACACCCTGGCACCCCAGGCACACCCCACACCCATGGTCTCCCCCACACCCCAGGCGACACCTCAAAAACTCAGGCACACCTGACACCCCAGGCACCACCTGACACCCCTGGCACACCTCTGGTCACTCCCCAGGTACACCACTGACACACTCCCAGCCACACCTCCGACCTCCCAGCCACACCCTGACACCCCAGGCACACCCCTGACACCCCAGGCACACCCCTGATACCCCAGGCACACCCTCTGACACCTGCAATACACCTCTGACACCCCAGGCACACCAATCACACTCCAATTACAACCTGACACCCAGGCACACCACTGACACCACCAGCACCCTGACACCTACGGTACTCCTTGACGCTACCAGGTACCTCTCTGACACCCCAGGCACTTTGCACAGGCACCCTCCGACACTTCCAGGAACAAATCCACACTCCAGGCACCCTGACACCACACCCCTGACACAGGCACACCTCTGACACCCCAGGCACACCCGACACCCCAGGCACACCTCCTGACACCGGCACACCTCACACACCCAGGCACACCTTGACACCCCAGGCACACCTCTCATACCCCAGGCACACCTCTGACACTTCCAGATACACCTCTGACACCCCAGGCACACCAATGATACCAGTGACACCCCTGACACCCCCAGTACACCTCCGATACACCCCAAGCACACCTCCGATATCCCCAGGCACACCCCAGACACCCCAGTTCACCTCGACACTTCCAGACACCTCTGACACCCCAGGCACACCAATGACACACCAGGCACCTCTGACACTCCCCAGGCACACCTCTGACACCCCAGGCACACCCCTGACACTCCAGGAACACCACCTCTGACACTCCAAGGCACACCTCTGACACTCCCAGGCACACCCCTGACACTTCCAGGCACACCCCTGACACCCCAGGCACACCAATGACACTCCCCAGCACTCTGACACTCTGGTACACCTCTGACACCCCAGGCACACCAATGACACACTCAGGCACACCTCTGACACTTCCAGATACACCTCACTTCCAGATACACCTCTGACACTCCCAGGCACACCAATGATACTACCAGGCACCTCTGACACTCCCCAGGCACCTCCGATACTCAGGTACACCTCCGATAATCCTAGCACACCCCAGACACTCCCTGGTTCACCTCTGGACACCTCTGGTTCACCGCTGACACCCCAGGCACAACTCCCTCACACCCCTGGTTCTCCCCTGACACCCCAGGCACACCCCAGACACCCCCAGGCACACCGCTGACACTCCCCAGGAACACCCCAGACACTACCAAGCACACCTCAGACACCACCAGGCCACTCTGACACTCCCAGTTACACCTCCGACACTGCCAGTTACACCCCTGACACTCCAGGCAACCCTGACACCTGCACACCTCTGATACTCCCAGGTACACCTCTGACACTGCATACACCTCTGACACCCCAGGCACACCAATCACACCCCAAGCACAACTCTGACACCAGAGCAACATGCACCGAACGGAAGTACAATGA
>NW_024728471.1:0-13420 GCF_018991925.1 Homarus americanus | reverse complement strand
TAGTCTCCCCATGGCAGGTACTGGTCCTTTTGTACACCGCAGAAAGTGGTAGTTTCCTTCTTCTTCTTGTTGTTTTGGGTCTTGTTGTTTTGGGTCTTAGTGTGTTTTGTGGTCTGCAGTTTGTTAGATCTGGGGCCCTTCTCCTTCATCTGGCAAGGCTTCACCTCCACCTTAGTCACCTTCGATACAGTGCGTCGGAACACCATTGTGATGTACTGACAATAACAGCTCTCTCACTGAGGTCAAATCAAAATTTGACCATACAGAAAGAATTACGGTTTAATAAGGTTGGAATTTAAAGAAATTGACAACAAAATAAAGCTCTGTTTATCACTATAGTAAAGAGGGATGGTGTTTGTAAAGATGATGGATGGTGTTATAATATGTAGTGATGATGGATGGTGTTATATGTAGTGATGAAGGATGGCGTTATATTGTAGTAATGATGGATGGTGTTATATGTAGTGATGATAAGAGAGTAATATATGTAGTGATGATGGATGGTGTTATATATATATATTGATGATGCATGATGTTATATGTAGTGATGATGGTTGGTGTTATATGTAGTGATGCTGGATGGTGTTATATGTAGTGATGATGGATAGAGTTATATGTAGTGATGATGGATGATGTTATATGTTGTGATGATGGGTGGTGTTATATGTAGTGATGTTGGATGGTGTTATATGTAGTGATGATGGATGATATTATATGTAGTGATGATAGGATGGTTCTATATGTAGTGATGATGGATGGTGTTATATGTAGTGATGATGGATGATGTTATATGTAGTGATGATAGGTTGGTTTTATATGTAGTGATGATGGATGGTGTTATATGTAGTGATGATGGATGGAGTTATATGTAGTGATGATGGATGATGTTATATGTAGTGATGATGGTTGGTGTTATATGTAATGATGTCGGATGGTGTTATATGTCGTGATGGATGGTTCTATATGTAGTGATGGTGGATGGTGTTATGTGTAGTGATGATGGATCGTGTTATATGTAGTGATGATGGATAGTATTATATGTAGTGATGATGATGGATGGTGTTATAAGTAGTGATGATGGATGTTATATGTAGTGATGAAGGATGGTGTTAGTGAAGATTGTGAAGTGAGATGTAGTGAAGATTGTGAAGTGAGATGTAGTGAAGATTGTGAAGTCAGATGTGGTGAAGATTGTGAAGTGAGATGTAGTGAAGATTGTGAAGTGAGATGTAGTGAAGATTGTGAAGTGAGATGTAATGAAGATTGTGAAGTGGGATGTAGTGAAGATTGTGAAGTGAGATGTAGTGAAGATTGTGAAGTGAGATGTAGTAAAGATTGTGAAGTGAGATGTAGTGAAGATTGTGAAGTGAGATGTAGTGAAGATTGTGAAGTGAGATGTAGTAAAGATTGTGAAGTGAGATGTAGTGATGATTGTGAAGTGAGATGTGGTAAAGATTGTGAAGTGAGATGTGGTGAAGATTGTGAAGTGAGATTTGGTGGAGATTGTGAAGTGAGATGTGGTGAAGATTGTGAAGTGAGATATGGTGAAGATTGTGAAGTGAGATGTAGTGAAGATGTGAAGTGAGATGTAGTGAAGATTGTGAAGTGAGATGTAGTGAAGGTTGTGAAGTGAGATGTAGTGAAGATTGTGTAGTGAGATGTAGTGAAGATTGTGAAGTGAGAGGTAGTGAAGATTGTGAAGTGAGATGTAGTGAAGATTGTGAAGTGAGATGTAGTGAAGATTGTGAAGTGAGATGTAGTGAAGATTGTGAAGTGAGATGTAGTGAAGATTTTGAAGTGAGATGTAGTAAAGATTGTGAAGTGAGATATGGTGAAGATTGTGAAGTGAGATGTAGTGAAAGATTGTGAAGTGAGATGTAGTGAAGATTGTGAAGTGAGATGTATTGAAGATTGTGAAGTGAGATATAGTGAAGATTGTGAAGTGAGATGTAGTGAAGTTTGTGAAGTGGGATGTAGTGAAGATTGTGAAGTGAGATGTAGTGAAGATTGTGAAGTGGGATGTAGTGAAGATTTTGAAGTGAGATGTAGTGAAGATTGTGAAGTGAGATGTAATGAAGATTGTGAAGTGAGATGTAGTGAAGATTGTGAAGTGAGATGTAGTGAAGATTGTGAAGTGAGATGTAGTGAAGATTGTGAAGTGAGATGTAGTGAAGATTGTGAATTGAGAAGTAGTGAAGATTGTGAAGTGGGATGTCGTGAAGATTGTGAAGTGAGATGTAGTGAAGATTGTGAAGTGAGATGTAGTGAAGATTGTGAAGTGAGATGTAGTGAAGATTGTGAAGTGAGATGTAGTGAAGATTGTGAAGTGAGACGTAGTGAAGATTGTGAAGTGAGATGTAGTGAAGGTGTGAGTGGATGTGGTAGGGTGAGGCGAGATGTGGTGAGGGTGTGAGTGAGTTTGGTGAAGATTGTGAAGTGAGATGTAGTGAAGATGGTGAATTGAGAAGTAGTGAAGATTGTGAAGTGAGATATGGTGAAGATTGTGAAGTGAGATGTAGTGAAGATTGTGAAGTGAGATGCAGTGAAGGTTGTGAAGTGAGATGTAGTGAAGATTGTGTAGTGAGATGTAGTGAAGATTGTGAAGTGAGATGTAGTGAAGATTGTGAAGTGAGATGTAGTGAAGATTGTGAAGTGAGATGTAGTGAAGATTGTGAAGTGAAATGTAGTGAAGATTGTGAGGTGAGATGTAGTAAAGATTGTGAGGTGAACATAAGAACATAAGAACATAAGAAAGTGGGATACTGCAGGAGGCCGATTGGCCCATACAGGGCAGATCCCTTTCACACCCATCCCAGCACTTCCATGTGCCTATCCAACTTCGTCTTGAAGCTCCCTAGCGTCCCCGATCCTACTATAGCACTCGGTAGCCTATTCCACATATCCACAACTCTATTACCAAACCAGTGCTTGCCTATATCCTTTCTGAATCGGAATTTATCTAATTTAAAGCCATTTGTTCTAGTTATTTCGTTATTTCCATTTTATCCTTGTTAATCCCACTTACCCACTTGTACACCTCTATCATATCTCCCCTAACTCTACGCCTCTCTAATGAATGTAAGCTTAAGCTTTTCAGTCTTTCTTCATATGGAAGGTTTTTAATATTATGGATCATTTTTGTCATTCTTCTTTGTACTCTCTCCAAAGAATCTATGTCCATTCTATAATAAGGACACCAGAACTGAACCGCATAATCCATATGTGGCCTCACTAATGCTAGGTAAAGTTTCAAGATAACGTCAGCAGTTCTGTTACTCACAGACCTAGATATGAACCCAAGAATCCTGTTTGCCTTGTTGCGAATGCTAATACATTGGTTTCTAGGTTTCAAGTCGTTGCTAACAAATACACCTTGATTTTTTTCACAAACTGAGTTTTCTATTTCCGTGTTACCTAGTTTATACTTAACGTTTGTATTCGTCTTCCCTATCTGTAGTACCTTGCATTTATCACTATTAAAATTCATTTGCCAGTCTACTGACCACTCATGTAAGGTATCTAGATCTCTTTGAAGGTATTCAAAGTCACTGTCTGAATTTATCACTCTCCCCATTTTGGTATCATCTGCAAATTTACTAATCCTACTAGTTATGCCTAAATCAAGATCATTAATGAATATAACAAACAGCAGGGCCTAATACAGATCCCTGGGGAACTTCCGCTTTTGACCGCTTTTTGATCTGACTTTAATCCATTTATGCTGACTCTTTGTTTCCTACCAGTTAACCATGACCTAATCCATTTTAATACTGATCCACCTATTCCATGTGCTTCTACGCTTCATATCAATCTCGCAGGGACTCTATCAGATGCTTTACTGAAATCTAAATTAATTATATCATATGACTTATCATTATCTACCTTCAAATACTTCTGAAAAAAGCTAAGCAAATTTGTGAAGGACAAGAACAAAGGTGGCTTCTGATTTTTGTAGCAATAATTGACTCTAACAACTTGCCTATGATTGACGTGAGACTAATGGGGACGATAATTTGATGCTATTGATTTATCACACCCTTTTTGAAAATCGGAACTACGACAAGCTACGGCACTAGGCCGATTCTATTGACTTATTAAATAAAACTGCTAATGGATTACTCAACTCATCTCTACATTCTTTTAATATTCTAGCATATACCTGCGTCTAGACCCAGAAGCGATTTATGAGAGAGCTTCAGTTTGTTAAAAGTACTTTAAGCACATCGTTGCAATAATATTGATATTCATCAACATATTTTCTATACTGTCGTTATATACCTTACATGAACTTCTGGAAACTGGCTGCTAGAGTTTCGCATTGTGAATACGGAGCGAAAATGACTATTTAACGTACTACACATTTCTAACTCATCATCAGTCATTTCTCCTGTCGTAGTTTTAAGGGGACCTATTGTATCTCTAACCTTTGATTTATACAGTTGATAAAAAGCTTTGGGGTATATTTCGATTCGTTTGCTACCTTGATTTCATAATTTCTCTTTGCTTTCCTAATTTCTGTTTATACCTGTCTTGTTAGGTTCTGATAGTAACCAAGTAAGTGATTTTCGCCTTTCTTAACTTTTCTATATACTCCTTTCTTTTCCCTAGAAGATCTAAGAGTCTATTATTCATCCATTTTGGTTAGTTCCGTATCGATCTGAGTTTTCTTTTAGGGATGTGTTTATTTTGGGCATTATTGATTGTCGCAATAAATTGTTCATAAGTAGCTGCTAAATTAAATTCGGGGTTATCCCGTCCTAAGTTGACAGTTTCCGGAGGTGTGGGGGGGATTAATCTTTTGACCATAGGGTCATCCCTTAGGTCTCTCCTTATGCTACCGTAATTAGCATTCCTAAAATCCGGGATCAAGGCCGAATTTTCCTTCTTCCTGCCATCCCATATTATGTTAAAATATATGGCTTTATGATCACTGTTTCCTAGTTCGTCTCCAATCCCAACATCTTTTACTAGATTTTCATTATTACTGAGAACTAAATCGAGGATATTATTTCCTCTAGTGGGCAAGTTTATAAATTTATATGTAAAACTATCCTGTACTACTTCTATAAAATCTTCAGATTCATTATCGCTAAGTTGATTTTTCAATCTATGCCTGAAAAGTTGAAATCGCCTAGAATACATACATTGTTTCTATCAGATGCCTTCTTTATTTCCTCCCATAGCAATTTACCATCGTTCCTACTCAAATTAGGTAGTCTATATATAACACCAATGACTACGGATTCACTGCCCTCACCAATCTCTACCCAAATACTTTCATTGTCGCTATTTGTTTTAATGTTTGATTTATTGCAGCCTTTTAATGACACCCTGATATACACTGCTACACCGCCACCTCTCCTTCCTACTCTGTCAAATTTAAATAGGTTATATCCTGGAATATGAAATTCTGCTAAAAAATGCTTGCTGTTTGAATTTATCCATGTTTCCGTTATTGCAATTATATCTATGTTCTCTTTACTAACAATGGCCCTGAGCTGGTCCATTTTGTTACACAGGCTTCTACTATTAGTATAATAAACACTCAATATATTTCTTCCGTTTCTATCTGTTTTACATTTATTACTTTGATGTTTGTTATTATGACTAACTATATTTTCAGCATTATCTACTTCTGTTTCACTACTTCCCAGGACCTGCTTGTTTTTTGACTCCCATTTTCCCCGACCCCTCTCTACTGGCAAAACCCCCCCTTCGGAGTGACAATTTCACGCTCGAGGGATGCAGACAACGTCTTTACCCCCTCACGAGACAAGTGTACTCCGTCGCGACAGTACAGGTAGTCGTTGCCATAAAATCGTTGCCCGTCATCAATGAATGCCCAACCATTGTTTGCACAATGTTTTTCCAGTCGGCAATTAATAGCAATTGCCCTGGACAGCCATTCACGACCAACCTCTCTTCTAGGCAAGACACCACATACTATCGGGACCCCTCCCCTATCTCTAATCTTCCCCAACGCCTCCCTATACCTCTTGAAAAGTTCCTCACTCCTAACCTTACCTATGTCGTTTCCCCCCACACTAAGGCACACTACTGGATTGGTACCCTCCCCTGACAAAACTCTGTCTAACCTCTCGGCTACATGCCCTATCCCAGCCCCAGGAAAACATACCCTAGTCCTACGTTTCCTATCTCTCGCACAAAAAGCCCGATCCATAAACCTCACCTGGCTGAATATTGTGAAGTGAGATGCAGTGAAGATTGTGAAGCGAGATGTAGTGAAGATTGTGAAATAAGATTATAAAGTAAACTGTAGTAATTGAGGTTAAACGAACGCGGGTTATTCTGTAGTGTATCCGTGTCTTGTTAACGTGGAACCAACATGGCGGTGGTTCTCAATATAGATACGTTATTTTGCCGGGAATTTCTGTCAAAACAAAATATGGATCAACCATATTTAGCCTAAATTAACCTAACGGCTTTATTATATATTCTAAGTTTTTTAAGTTGGATAGATCAGATCAGGTTAGGTTAAGTCAGGTTGGGTTAGGTTAGGTTAGTTTTGTTAATTTTGCCACTTAGAGGCTAGTTTATTGTGCCCCCCATACTCATTCTGTCAGCTGTAGCACAGAGAGATTACAAAGTGTTGTTAGATGAGGTAGGTGGTTAAGTTAAGTTTCAATAGGTTAGGTTAGATTATGTCAGGTTGGGTTAAGTTAGGTTAGGTAGGTAATAAGTAGATAGGTTATGTTAGGTAGGTGGGAAAGTTAGGTTTGATTAGGTTAGCTTATGTCAGACGGAGAGGTTAGGTTAGATTATGTCAGGTTAGGTTAGATTATGTCAGGTTAGGTCAGATTACGTCAGGTTAAGTTAGATTATGTCAGGTTAGGTCAGATTACGTCAGGTTAGGTTAGATTATGTCAGGTTAGGTTAGATTATTTCAGGTTAGGTTAGATTATGTCAGGTTAGGTTAGATTATGTCAGGTTAGGTCAGATTACGTCAGGTTAGGTTAGATTATGTCAGGTTAGGTTAGATTATGTCAGGTTAGGTTAGATTATGTCAGGTTAGGTAAGTAGGTAGAGGTGTGTAAAAAAGGTTAGGTTAGGTCGGCAGGTTTTAGTGTAGGAGCTTAAGTAATCCCGTAAAAATTTCATGTTAATTTTTGACACCATACATTATAATAATCCTTATAAACTATGTTAAGGAACTGTGGTGTCATTTTTTCTGAACGGTTTATTATAAGTTTTATGCCTTTAAAGAAGTTTTATTAAAGAGCGGCGTAATGAACCACAGATGTATTAACATTAAGTCCTAATTAACTTAAAACATGACTAATAACCTATGAACATGTAGTATTATATGATTACAATTTAACATAATATATCATGAATGCTGTTATAATATCATAAGTATGTTACAAACATGGCTGCTCATATATGCCATCCTCTCTCTGGCAAAGAAGAGATTGCAGTAAGTAAAATTATTTGCTAAAGACAAATACTGGAAATTAAACATATACATATTACCATTATCTGAAAAGCTTAGAACCACCGTTTATATTTATTAAAAGTTTGTAGTGTTATACATCATGTGTAAACAAGTCACAAGTTATTATTTACGACATTGCTTCAGTCCTCGTCATCAGAGTCTTCTGTGTACAACAGATTCCTTCACCTTGTTTAGGCATTTCTCATCATCTGCTTGACAGTTGCATCTCGGTGCATATCCTTCTTCAACAGTTCTTTCTGTATGAACATGACAATGATCCCACATTTCCTGACACTTTATCCACATTTAATAGGTTCTTATGATTGGCTATGGGCTGGTGGTTGGTCTGATATTACTAGTATGAAACAGTCATTGTCAATCTTCCAGCCATGCTCTAATTGTGAAAGCATTTCACTGTCTGCATCACAAGACCACAGAAGAGCTTGATACCTTCCTCTCAATATATGATACTTTAGAGTTGCTGCAGTCGCTGGTAGTTCTCCAGCTTCTGCCTGCGTTTTCTTGAAGAGATGCCATCTAAGTTATGACAGTTTAGTGAAAGTCATTAGTGGACAGTAGAGCTTAAATACAAATTCCTTTAGACCAATAAACATGTCTGCTGGAGGGCATTTGGTCTACTCAGCATCTTGAATGCATCTAGGACTTTTGTGTTAGATTTCATCAAAGTGCTCCAACATGCTTTCTTTCCTTTGCCAACAAATTTTCCAATGCAGTCAGATCCTGTGAAGGCATGGAAACCTGTAAGGCTCTCTGCCCAATGTGTGGTCGCTCACCAGTTCCTGTTTTCATACTTGTATTTTCTCCAAGTTGAGGCTGCTTTAATATGCCAAACACATCAGTGTCTGGTGACTTGATATGTACAGTGCTGCCCTTCTGTGATGCATATACTGTATGTCCTGCTTAAGTTCTATAACTTGTGATAACAATTTGATGGTTGAAGTCTTATTTGCTGCTTTCCACGACAGAAGATTAACCTTGGACATCTTTTCCCAGATGCTCAATGGACCAACAATACGTTTCTTGACAAAATTTTCATAATTTTGTCTTCCAACTTCATATGCACATAGATTGTCATATATGGCATTTTCTGGCATTACAGCTCCAGTTACCAAGTTTAAAAGAGCATCATTTTCCTGGGATTACAGTCATCAATAACATTGTGTAGCTTCTGTACATCAGCATATTGACGGCTGACAATAGCTGTAGAGAGCTCATGATGTTCTGTTCTTTTGTAATCTTTATGAGTTTGATATTTTATGTAATGAACTTAATTTGAAAAGCCAAATGGTAGTATATGATCTTTTATCACCTTAGACACTCTGTGCGTCATGCCTCTCAAGTGATTTTTTTCCTCTCTTACTTCTCTGGACAAATACGACCTTTATCCCATCAGAAAAAATATCACCATATATTTTTCTTATCTACAGGTGCCGGGGAGTTTAAAATAGCGGGATGGTGTTAAACACCAAATTTTTTAAATGACCACATATTGTCTTTGTTGAGTTTCTGTGAAGAACTTCCACATCAGCCATACTCTGTAATGCAGTGGCGTTACATGTCGTAATATCCACCGCTCATAGTTAAATCTTTATGTCCGTTTATTTTGTCCTAATTTAAGTATCAAAGAGTGTTTTTATTTTTAAGTATCTTAAGTATCTTTTTTCCTCGCTCTTAAGTATCTAAGTATGATGTTTTTTTCATTTTTAAGTAACTAACCATATTTTTGTTTTCATTATAAAATGTGATTGATATAGACAACAGAAGTAAATATCAGCTGGAGGTCGTAAACGAAGCTGATGTGAAGTATTTTGACTCACTGTTCCCACGAACTAATTGCTTCTCTGGTTTATACCGAAGAAATAAAACCGTCAACGAACCATCCGATTCAAATGTGTCTTAGGTGATACAGGGTGTTTAGGCGTCATTCTGATACCAAGAATGACTTTGTGTACTGTGGTGAAGCTGGGGGTAGGATAGGGTTGGGTTGGGTTGGGATGGGTTAGGATTACGCATGTGTGGGTATATTCTGTCGCATTTTATAGGTATCTTGCGTCTTTCTCTTTATTCCTTCTTTATCATGAGTATCTGTGCCTATTAATACACCACCTCGCAGGATAGTGGAAGAGGAATGGATAGTAACAAGATAATATTCTTCTTACATATACCTTAGCTTGATTACAGGTAACACCAGGTAGAAGTTACGTGACTCTTAAGAGTTTTCCTCGACTTGGCTGATTCAACTGTAAGACTTGCTGTATTTATCATTATTAAAATCCTCCACCTGTAAGACCCTCCACTTGTAAGACTCTCCACCTGTAAGACCCTCCACTTGTAAGACTCTCCACTTGTAAAACCCTTTATGGATTTGAAATACCTTCTCGTCTTGACTCCACTAGTACTGTACACACCCTCTCTAGCCTTAGTTTACAGTAATGTTGAAGTATATAATGAAGACTCACAGCTCATGGGTTAGAAAAACAAAAGATGCTTGTTTTATTTATTTATTTATTTATTTATTTATAGCTTATTTTAGAATCCCCGAAAGTTAGAACAAAATGGCTGACGGGACTCACAAGCGGGCGATGTTTACAGTATGGACCAGGAATAAAAAATAAATGAAAAATAAAATAAATAAATCGTAAATTGGTGCATTGTTTCTCCAGGGGTAATTATAGAAGTACAAATGTTCTCCAGCAGTGGGTAACGATCATAGCCACGTATAGAGCTTCTAACGCAGGTAGATTGATATAGATGCATTACCTGGAGTTAGTGGGTTACAGGGGCCTCCTACACGATAATATTAAAGGTGTGTTTTCCTTCTGTTTGTGGCACTTGAGGTGTTTAGGTTAGGTTTAATTAAAATGGTTTAGTTATAATAGTTATATTACGATAAGTTAAGTTGAATTTAGAACTTTTGATTTGCATATATCGTGTTTTAGAAGGATTTGTTAGCTAATAAGTTTAATTTGGATAAGTTTAGTTTAATTTAGATCATTTGATTTTACAAGGTCGTATTATAATGACTGGGAACCATATAGAAAACTGTTAGAGAAGTAAATATTTCTACGGCAGTGAATGAGTAAGTCAATAAGTGGTGTATAGAGCTGCTGACGCAACTTAAACGGTATATACTGTACATTATATATTATCAGAGCTTTCCTGTTGTACGTAACCGCCTCCGTCAAAGTGTCTTACTGGCTCATGTGAAGATTAGCCTCTAGTTTATTTAACCTCAAGATTAACTACACTGGCACTGCCTGACCTGACCTGACCTGACCTACCCTACCCTACCCTACCTACCCTACCCTACCCTACCCTAACCTAACCTAACGTAACTTAACTTCCCAAGTAGCGTTAGGTTAATCATTAGTTGAAATAAGCTGGGAGGGTTAATCTTCAGGTAATCTATCTTAATTAACACTTTTGGTCAGGTGAGGCCTTCCTTACCTTACTCGAGAGCAGGAGGAGGAGGACTTGCTAACGTCTACAGATCATCGTCAACCAAGGCAGATATTGAATACCTTTTGTTTACCTTCGTGGCTTAAGAACACATCTTAACACCATAAGACTATTCGCCTCAATACAATAATACAGTAATTGATTATTGTATTCTAATAAAATTTACGGTGTATCTTGTGAACCAGATTTATTGTTTGACCTTCGTGAATGAGAAACTGGTTGAGGTGTATTGTGGTAAACATCCTTAAGAGCAGCTCTGTGTGTTCTTACGACCTCAAAGTAACACAAAAGGTAGCCAATATCTACCCTTGATCAGTCACTTTATGTAGATGTCAATTGTGTCATTTTTCTAGACTTATTGCCCCCTGGAGGAGAAAGTAAATACAATGTTGATATATTTTGGTCACAACACACACTAGTAGATTATTTTTCCTTTTTAACTAAATAATTAACACTATGAAGCTAACTAATTATATAACTCAAAGATGGTAACCAATATGGCGTCGATATTGTCCACATACTCTATGATAAATAGATGTATTGTCTGTTTAATTTTAGGGAAGAATTTAATTTATAAACTTTTGAGAATCTGGATACAGGAGTTTTGTCTTTGTGTGTGTGTGTGTGGTGATGATGACGCATACTTTCCTCTGCAGTGAAAAAATATCTTGACATTGCAAAGTTTAACTGTAAGCCGAAGGAACGTTTGTAATGTGACTTGTTATGTGAAATTGTAACTTGAAATTCTTTGTGAAAAAATATTTCCCTATAAAGTTTGGCAATAAATGAAGTATTACATCAAGGTGTAACTTGTAGTTCCTTGTGGAGTAATTACCTATGTGAACGATACAGCTACTCCAGGGTGTAAGACCTAGAGTAGAAAGTCTTTAGACCTTACCTGAGGTTGAAAGACTCTTATAGTGGAACGTCTTAGGTATTGAAACTTTAATTACAGTAAATAAAATATAATCTACCTAAACATTCTTCACCTGGCGACAACTAATGATACACGTGGTGTAATAGCTCTTTAAAATTCCTCCGTTTGATATAATAATGACCACACATGAACTTATAATGTGCAATATCTTGATAACACATTAGCTGCAACATTACACATAGTCCAGTGTATGTGTAGTGAGGGACATCTACCTAATGAGTTACAGAATGTGGAGTTGAGGCAAAAAAAAGTTGGGACATGTTTGAGATCATCAGTTGAGCCAAACGTTTATACTCAATATTGTTTTAATGGTATTTTAGAGCGACCGAAAAATGTAAACAAAATGGCCGACTAGGTGACACATACCTTACAAGAAATAAACATGAGAACGAACACACACACACACACACACACACACACACCAGTTTTACCCACATTATCACCAGACTATCGGCATACCTGGTCGGTGGACACCTGCCTCCTCCTCCTCCTCCTCACCTTGCTAATATGCTAATATGCTAATATGCTCTGGTATGTTTCAGTCTATTTAAGATATGCTCCCATCTATCTTAAAGAGCTTATGCTAGGTTGGTCTGATATGCTCCTCAAAGACTATGCTGATATACTCTTGTCATCTGATATGCCATTATGTTCATATCACTCTAAAGGATATACTAATATGTTCTGATATGTTGGTATGGTTCTGTCTCTCAGAGGGTGTGCTGATGTATATAAGAGCATATGGGGTATGCTGATATACTTGGTTATGTAGCTAGGCTCATATCTCTCTTACAGGGTATGCTAATATACCCTGATATGCTTGCATCTATCTCTGAGCGTATACTGGTTGACTGTAATGACATAAGAGATATGCTGGTATGCTTCTAAGGGAATATGTTAACATACTCTAATAATAATTTGAAATGAGGTTAGCTATACCTTAGATTCAGGGGATATACTGATATGATAGGAATTAACCTAGAAGTATACTGATATGTTCTCAAGGCATTCAGGGGATCTGTTAGTATGCTTCGACATACTTTCGGAACAAGGTAAACTGGACCTTCAGAAGATAGGGTGATATGCTGACATATTCTGATGGATCTAAGAGAGAGTGGAAGACTATGAGAGCTAGTTAATATACTCAGGTATGTTGATATCCCTTCATGGCACTTGGGATATATGGTAATATACTCCGATGTGTCTCTTTGGATATACTGATATGCCACTAATTGGTCCCCAGAAAGCAGGAGACAAGTTGATCTGCTTCGAGGACACTAATCTGTATAATGATTTTTTCCCTGACTGTTAAGAAGTATACTGGTATATTTCAAATGTTGCTTAGTATTATAGTATACTTTGGGCTGTTCTGAACATATTTCACAGCTGATTTTCAGAAATATATGCTGCTGTCACTGGCTTGTTTATTCCGGAGACATTGATTATACTTTGAGTATGTTGATATACTTTGTTACCAGTCAAGGAATATGCTGATATGTTCTGACACTTCTCAGTGATTACCCTGATATACTTAGATACCTGACAGTATT